>NW_009592731.1:8981-9969 GCF_000690535.1 Cariama cristata
CTCCCTAACTGATATTTACTGCCTAAATCTCAATTAATTAACTGTAGTCACTAAAAGAATCTAAACCCAGAGTGTTTCACAAAGGACAACTACTCATTTTCTAAACGTGCTAGTTAAAAAAAAAAAAAGGGAGAAAAAAGGGAACACAGGTTTTTTGAAAGCTCTTGTGGGATCACGGGATGATTCCTGTGGGAGGGGCGCTCAGGAAGTCCCCGGTCCAACCACCTACCCAGGGCAGGGTCAGCTCTGAGCTTAGAGCGAGTTGCTCAGGGTTTAACCCAGCTGAGTCTTAAAAACCACCAAAGAAGGAGATGACAGGATCTCTCTGGGCAATCTGTGCCAATTGCCTGCCTGCCTCCCCTAAGTGACAAAACAGTCTGTCCTTATATCCAGCCCAGTCCTTTTGTTTCATCTTGTCCCTGCTGTCTCTCATCATCCCACCACGCACAACTACAAAGAGCATGGCTCCACCTGACCAATACCCCCTTGTAGGCCCTGGGGGGGGTGTTGCTGTTAGGTCCCCCGTCCTGCTCCTTCAGCCTCTCCTTGCAGGGCAGTCTCCAGCCCTGGTCAGCTCTGGGGCCCTCTGCTGTGCTTGCTCCAGCTTGTCCAAGTCTTTCCTGTCCTGAGGCCCCAAACCTGGCCATGGGTACCCTAGATGGAATCTAGCAAGTGCTGAGTAGAGAAGCAAAAAACCAAACCAACCAACCCACCCTTTCCTTCAGCTTTCTCCCCCTGAGATTTCCCAGCCACTGAGGCTTTCCCCAGCCACTGAGGCAGGGGACACCCAAATCATACAGGATTTCACCCACAGCTGGATACCAAGTTACCCAGATCTTTTCTTGAAGACCCAAGCTTGAAGTTACACGTAGTGTAAAAACTCGGACTCTGTTTTAACTGCTCGGCACTCCCTGTGGAGCGGCAGGTCCGATAGCGGGAGGGAGGCCTTAAAAGTCGGCCCGCCGCCTTGTTTGCGCGGCTTCTTATC
>NW_009592732.1:0-7465 GCF_000690535.1 Cariama cristata
ATTCTATGATTCTATGATTCTATAAGCAGACTGGTAAGAGTTCGGTGTACTGCAGCACAGGGCTGAGAACGCGCACTCTCACTTGCAAACAGAAGGAGATTGGAAAGGAAGGATTTTCTTTCTGCGCAAGCTCGTTTCAAAAACATTGTGGGCTAAGTTAATGTCACAGCATTTATTGCAATCAAATGGTGCTGCAGTACAATAGGAACAGCATTATGGAGCCCCTGAACCATATCCAAGACTGGTGCCCATTTCATATAACCTCCTGTTCAGAAGTCAGTCTCCCGTAATCGCCATTTAAATTACAAAGAGGAGCCAGGGCTACAAGAACTCGGAACAGAAGGAGCTTCACATCAGGCTTCTCAAGGCAATAGCCTTCCCTAGCTCTGTTCCTGACTTCACACGCAAGGCCCCATGGGCACGGCCGTGCCTGCACGTACCGAGCTGCTCAGCGCAGCCGGCAGTTTAGTGAGGGAGGGACTCTCTGCCCCCAGGGCTGAGGAGATTCTGCAAACACATCGAGCTGGGGGAGCTCAGCTAAAGGGGATCACCCCTCGCGCAACCCCCGGGCATCAAGTACATGCTCACACCGAGCTTACTCAGACCCCACCGCAGGGCTCTCACTGGGAGCAAGCAGCTGAAGGTGACAAGGTGGGACCTCAGGAACAAGCTATTGATGTGGCCACCTCTTCCTTCCCTCCAGCTCCCCGGGGCTCTGTCCCAGCTGCCCTGCCCTGTGATGGCCCCCAGCCCAACGATACGGGTGGGCTTCTGCCCACACCCAGGACACAGGGACAGACCCAGCACGAATCCCCAACACCCGCAGCCTGGGGTGGGTGGATCTGCCCCTGAACCGGGCTCTGGGCCCCCTCCAAGGGTCACAACTACCACCCCAGGCCCACTGTTACCTCCCACCCCCCAGCCCTGGAGCTGTCACTTTGGGAGAGCTGCGAAATTGATGTACACTGTGATGAAGTCTCAAGGGATGTTCTCAAGACTTTGTGACCCTGTACCTCAGCAGATTGATTCGATGAACAGTGTGATTAGGATGGTCTCAAGACTTTGTGACCCTGTACCTTACAAGATGTTTAGATTTGAAAACAAGATTAAATATGCATTCGTTAGAAACAGGATATTTAGATTACGTTTAACTAGAACCAGCAGATGAACAGGTAGGATGTAGCACTATTGGTAGCAATTAACTGCTTAGATCAGAAGGATTTACTAATGCATGCATGAGAAGCTGCCAACATGGAAAGTGCAATCAAAGGACGGGTGATGAAGACTATGAAACGACCACGGGAAGAAGTAAACGATCACCCATAAGGCTGTAATACCTACAAAAGGACGCTAGATGGCAGCAAAGACTGTGGAATAGTGACCCGCCTGTTTCAGTAATAAACAGTAATAAAAATGGTAATAATTCCCTGGAACTTGTAATAAATATGTTACATTTTTTTGTCAATGTAGGCAATTTAAGAACATCCAGCTGTTGGGAGCACTTTGGAGGAGAAATCTCCGTGCTGCCCCAGCCCTGCAAATAAAGAATGCCTGCTTTAAACCGTAACATCAAGTGCTGTTAAGGGAATTTCTTTGTTTCAGCTTGAGCTCTGGGTGACCCTCATGGCTCCTCAAGGGTTGACTCCCCACCCCACCGTGAGGTAAATGCAACCCTGAGGGGGTACATGTGGCCATGAGTGGGGGGGAGAAATACCCTGGGGTTGGGGCAAATACTCCCCTCACCCTGAGCCCAGCAGTTCCCAGCCAATATGAGGGGGACATGGGGACACTCCTGTGCCTCCACATGCAGTGCAGGGCTAAGAGGATGTGGGGACATGTGGGGAACGTGTCCTGGTCTGCCATCGCTGCCGTTCCCGTGTCCTCAGGGCATCTGGCGGGACTTGGGGACACGCAGAGGTTCCCTGGGGACATGTAGAGGTGCACTTGGGGACCTTTGGGGGACGCTGGGGCAAGTGGGGACCCTTCTGCCCCTACGTGCACTGCTATCCCCTCCTGGTCTGCTCCCTGTGCCTTGGCATTGCTGCTGTCCCCGTGTCCTCAGGGCATCTGGTGGGACTTTGGGCCATGCAGAGACTCCCTGGGGACATGTAGAGGTGCACTTGGGGACCTTTGGGGGACGCTGGGGCAAGTGGAGACTTTTCTGCCCCTACGTGCACTGCTATCCCCTCTGCCATGTCTGGGATGGGCAGGGGCTTATGGTGGGGCAGAGAGGAGGACTCGGGACCATTCAAGATCCCCTAGAGGCATTCTGGGTCCCCTTGGGGCAAAGGTGGAGACACTGGGGGACATGTTGGGGACAGACTGCCAGGACAAGGACCCTGTCCATGCACACACGTCCTGTGGTCAGAGCTGGTGCTACTTGCTCCTGAAGAGAGATATTTGACCGTTCCTGCTTAAGAAACTGAAGATCGTGTCATGGTGGGAAAAACTTGTTCCTTCCAAACTACTCAGCTTCTCCAACAAGCTGGAGCTTAAAAACAATCCTGCAAAATAACTGGTGATTTCATCAAACGTACAGAGAACTCGAGACTGAAATGTCAATTTTGCTTGACAAGTGAAGCAGATGCACCGAGAGGGAGTGAGTAAAATACATTAACTCCTGACTTAGCGAGAGGGTATCAGAAAACATTCTGATTTTTTCAGAAAACCTTCTTTATAATCTCAAAAGTGTATGCAAGACAGGTAGGGAGAATCTTTGGCTGGCTTCTCTTGCCAAAGATAACTGCAGGCCGACAAAAAGTAAGCCCTACGGTGGGCCTGCATCATCAGCACACACAAAAACTTGTATTACCCCAAGGAAACAAGTCCACCATCCTCAGAAACCTGAGGGATGTGGTTTTGGTAGCCACTACAGCCAATGGGAGTGGTTGGGTACTGTAACTAAGACATAACCAACACTTCAATCAAATGCAATGCAACCACAGAGCCGTAAAAATTCAGCTTTGGTCTAGAAAACAAAACCCACCACTATTCTGCATGGTATCACTAACATTCAAGGTAATGTTTGAAGGTTTCACAACATGACAGATTTCTTTACTGTCACACATGATGTTCAGTACTTCCCATCTTAAAAGCACCCTTCGACGCGAAGGGATGTTGCCTGCAGGACACGCAACCAGGGAAACCCAGCAAATTGTTTGCAATGCCAAAAAAAGCAGTAGCATGGGATGGGAACAAGTGGCCAGGTAGCAGCCCTGCAGGAACAAGCCTGGGAGCTACAGCGACTCCGAAGCAGAATATAAAGCATCTGCCATATAATAACAGCAAAGGTACCCGGGATGTCTGAACAGGAACAGAGCCTCTACGGCATGGGCAGCTATCCCTCAGCTCTGTTCAGCGCTAGCGAGGCTGCTGGGCAGAGTATTCCACAGGGACATGGCTCCATGGGAGCAAGCTCATGGTCTGATTGACCAGCAGTCTAGAAAGTATGATGTAGACTTAGGAAAAGTTTGGAGAAACTGGAGCAATCCAGTCTTTGGAGGAACTGGAGTCTGCATTTCTGCAGCAGAAGACCAAAGAGATGGAACAGAACACAAAAGACAGCCAGAAAGCTGAGGAGCAGCAGCTCTGCTGAACGTCTGCCGTGAACAAGATGGGAAACAGCAGGCTTCAACAGCAGCAGGGATGCTTCAGGTTAGACCTTAGGGAACACTTTCTAGTGTAAAGGCTGATGAAGCACTGGCAGAGGGTGCTTAAAGGAGAGGTGGAGACTTTTTAAGAAGATCAAACAAACATCTTGCAAGAAGAACATGAGTAGGCCTGACCCTGCTTGAGGCCAGGAGGCAAGACAAGGTGACAGCCCATGGCCCCGTCCAAGCCTACACAGATGCGTGTTGCAGCCCTGAGCCTCTCCATGGGGCCACACAGAAGACCCTGCAGAAGAACAGCACTCACGCAACTGACTTAGGACAATAAAGCAGACACGTGCCCAGGAGACGTCCAGCTACAATGGCAAAATTCTAAGGCCACATGAAAAACCTCAAAACCAGAAGATTACTGAACCTTTTTTTCTCCCTCTCCTTTTAGATTTCCCCTCCTCCCCCCAATTTTAATATAATTCCAGGAATTTGAAATATATGTCAAAATATATTCTTACAGCTATTATCTCCATACTACAGGTTTAACAGTGAACTCTGTACAATGCCTTAAAACTCCAAAATAACTTGTCATCAGCTCCATCCACTTGCACATTTCATTTTTCCTCTTAGTAGCCCTCCTACCCTGCTCCTACTTTTCTATTTGCTTTCTTTTTTTTTTGCTTTCTTTTTTTTTTTTTTTCCTACACTATGGAATTACAGAGAAAAGCAAGGTAAACAAGGATGATTAGATGAAAGCCACAAGCTGAAGTATGAGAGATTTGGTATCTGCAGAGTTAAATAATCAGGGAGGAAGGAGGTATATTGATAGCTGAAAGGTTTCTTCATCCAAGTCACTTCTACAGCAAATTTTCCACTTTTGAAAAAGTCAGAATGTAATAAACGGAGTTCTTGGTAGGGCTATTGACAAGAAAAAAAAAAGAGTTACAAGTAGTATTGATTTGGCGTGAAATGTTAGAACGTGACAATCAATAACGCTTAGTCAGATATAAAATAGAAGGAGTCACACAAGTCACGACAGGATTATTTCAGGAGCCAAATCCTGGTGTCATCTAAGGAAGGAAGGAAGCTGTAAATGGGATCCAAAACAGAAACTGTGGATTGCTTTATAGAAAAAATAACCTTAAACTATTCATTTTCATTTTTTAGTATGTGAGATAGTTTTTATTTGAGCATATTGTCACTGCTGCCACTTGCCCACCTTCTGCTGGGGGCCAAGCCAAAGGGTGCCAGTGCTTGTACCAAGCCCAAAGCAAAGTTACAGCACCGAGAAGTTCCCCCGGTCAGCCCTGAGCCAGGGTGGAGGTAGTTAAGCTGCGATGAGATGGAAGAGCCTGGAAAATAATTAAATCGACAGGAGACGATGGAAGAAGGTACAGTGTATGTGGCACCTGGGGTTAAGTGATACGCTCAGGTTCGTGTCTGGGTCAAGACTGCACTTGCACATGGACTAAGCCCCAGTTTAGACCAGAAATTCCTGTTACTAATCCTGGGTGCCAGAGGGTTGTTCCTGCTCTCTCCTTGCCAGTGCATTAATTTAATCTTTTGTGTATATGCAGGGCTTTGATAATGCCACTGGGTGGGCACCATGCATGCGAATGGCAGGTTTTCTGCATATTTGTGACTGATCTTTCTAGTTTCTTTTAAACAGGAAGATCTTGATATGGACTCCCCAGGAACTAAAGAAATGCAAAGAACTGATGAAGAAAGAGGTGCCAGTCAAGGAGCGACTGTAGGTTAGTTCTGGTTTTAAATTTTTTTGACTGCATTCTAGCCCAAAGCCTTGTCTTAAACAATTGATGTGAGCCACAAAACTGGGTACACAATACACAATTCTGTGATGCTCCAGACTTTACCAGCCACAGTCATGGACACTGAGCCTGTTCTGTAGTGAGGTCAAAGCAGGTATTTTTTTTTTAAAAAAAAGTGTGCTTTTCCAAAATGCTGACAAGATTGAAGACACCAGATGGCTGTAGGCAGCAATACACACAAATGGGCAGCGTCATTCAGCATGAGGAACAGTGATGTGGGTACAGCCCTAGCGTGACAGTTTTCATGGCCTTGGGCAGCACTGCAAGGGTTTTGCTGGGATGTGTGAACAACTCCTCTCGAGCGTGGAGATGGGCATGGGAGATGACAGCGCTGTTCCTGTTGGTGTTTACCAGGGGACATTTGGTGGAAGCTGCTCTCAGGACATGTCATTAGGAGCTGTCGTCGCGGTTACTTGGTGGGAAAGAACCGGAGGGAGGAGGCTGAGTCATGAAAGACTGAGTTAACTGTATGTGTGAAGTGAGGGAAACAACTTCAGCGTATTAAGGAGAATGTTAGTTGTGATTAAGGCGGTGAGGGAGATGATCCTTATAGGAGCTTTCTGAGTGGGTCAGAATGGCGCAAGACTGCACGTAAGGACAGAAAAGGCTGTGGCGGTAGCTGAGCTGATCAGAACTCAAGTAGGAGATGATTTGGGCAATACCTGGCAAAGTCAGCCTCTTGTAGGTGATGCGCAGGCTGCGTAAGGCCTGACTGCTGGTGACGAAAGGAGTGTTGGCGTGCCGAGGAATAGGGATAGACATGATCACAGGCTGATTTCTCGTTTTCCTGTGGGCTGTCTGCATACCCCATATAACTCATCTTGCATTCTGAAAGAAGCGCCACCCATTTGGTAAAAAGGTTTTGCAGATTGTAGGTTTGCCAGGATCTTTTCTGTCATTAACATGATGGTAATAACAAAACCTGGTGGGATAGGGTTGAAAAAGAAGAAAAAAAAGCCAGAGAGGGGAAAAAAAAACCCAAGAAGAAGCGATGCAAATGAAAACAACAGCTCACCACCAACTGTCCAGTGCTCAGACAGCCCCTGAGCAGTGCCCCCCTGCCAACCTCCCCCCTGGTTTTATTGCTGAGCGTGACATCACGTGGTATGGACTATCCCTTTGGTCAGTTGGGGTCAGCTGTCCCGACTGTGTCCCCTCCCAACTTTCTGTGCACCTCCAACCTACTCGCTGGCAGGGCAGCGTGAGGAGGTGAAAAGGCCTTGACGCGGTGTAAGCCCCGCTTAGCGTAACTAACACATCCCTGTGTTATCAACACTGTTTTCAGCACAATGCAAAATGCAGCCACATACAAACTACGGTGAAGAAATTTAACTATCCCAGCCCAAACTAGGACAGTAAGGTGTTTTGGATTTCATATAGTTTGCAAGAGTGCTCGCACAGTTTTATGTTATGTTGAGCTACAGTAGTTACCGTGTCATCAGAAAAAAGTGAAGACAAAGAAGGTGAAGACGGCAAAGATGCTCCAAAGCGTTATAACCTTTGACAGCAGAAACATGTCATTTACAGTTTACATAAACAGTTTTCCTTCAATATATTGTCCTTTTCAAAGATTTGTAGATGTCGTTTTGCTATTTCCAGACCAGAATTTAATGATTTTAACTTAAAGCTCGCCACTGAAATGTAAAAAAAAAGAAGACCAATGTATCCAGGAAAAAAGTGTAATTATGTAGACTGGACAGTTTTGCTCTTGTAGTTCACAGTTCTTAAAACACAGGTGTAAGTCTTTTCACTGGTGCTGTGCAGTGATTAAAAAAAAAAAAAAAAAACAACTCAAAAAACTGCTCCTGAAACTTCCTCTGAAATGAGGGGTGGGTGACACATATCACATTTTTTGCTTCTTCTGCTCTCCTGCTTTCTCTAACACTTGTTTGTATCACTGTCACCGAAACTTCGGAAAAATAAAACTCTAACACTATAATTTTAGTATTAGAAAGCAGGCATTACTTTATTTCTGCACCGGCTGTGTGAGGGATCACTCCTCCTAACATGCATACACGTCAAGTTTCAAAGCTATTA
>NW_009592732.1:7841-12686 GCF_000690535.1 Cariama cristata
TTTTAGTATTAGAAAGCAGGCATTACTTTATTTCTGTGCCGGATGCGTGGGGCATCCTCCTAACACATGTCCACATGCAAAGTTTCAAAGCTATTATTTATCTATACAAATCATACACATTCATGCTAATTCCAGGAATGCTCCTCCCCTTCTCAGAAATCATTTACATATGCAAAGCAGCATATTTTATAGTCAAGTATGCACATACAATTTGGGGAATGGTCTTGAGGAGGTCTTTGGTGGTCGTTTGGGGAATAGCCCCTTTCTCATTTTACCCTTTTATGGTTATAAGTCACCTAAGGACATGACTCGAGGGTTGGTTCGCATCCTGCTGGCACGGTTAAACGACTTGCGATCAGGTGTACACAGATGTTCCTGTTGATATGGATGTTTCTTTACTGTTGAACAACCTCAAATAATAGTCTTGGTCAGGTTTGAGCAATCTTAAACAATGCTGTTTCTTGAGCTGTCTATGGCGTGCCTGTCACAAATTCCTGGCTTACTCTAGAGCCAAGACCATGTAAGATATATTCTTTGTGCTGGTCTTCTCCTGTCAGGTGGAGATATCCATGTAGACATGTTCAGTCCCAGAGGCAAAGGGATGAAGAGGAGGGTGCGTGGTTAGTGATGGTTCTCCCCTAGCAGGGCCGGGCCTGATGGTGACAGCTCCCACCAGCTGTCCAGCTCAGGAAGACGCAGGTAAGATGCCATAGAGGGGACATGGAAGTGTTCGTCACTTCTCTTGCAGGAACAAGATTTAACAGCGGAAGGGAGACAGGATGAAAGGGGCTTCGAGGTCAAAAAGTGCATCAGACAGCTGGCGCAGAGGAGGAAGAGAAGGAGATGCAGGTGACCTGGCTGGGACAGTGCTTCCGTTTTAATACATTTTGATGTGCTGCACAGAGGATCACATTTCTTTCCAGTGGAAGAGAATTTGGGTCACTAAGCGACACAAAACTGCAGTCATTAAAACGTTCTCCTGTCCCAGCCGCTGCCCTACGTTGGGACCTGGGGTTGGTGGTGGGTCCTCGTGGCCCTGCCTGGGCCATGGCAACTTTCTGGGCTCTGCAGGGTATCGGAGGTGCTTGAATCGCTCCAGGATGTACTTCAGGAAGAGCTGACTCTGCAGCAGAAGTTCGTTTTGGAGGCGGAAGATGCAGACAGTCTGGTCACCATCGGTCTCCAACTCTTGTGCGTTCTAAGCTTCATACCTTTTCTGCTGTTTTGTCACTGCGTCTTCGAGATTTTTGTGCTGCATGAGCTTTTCCCCAAGCTCTGTCTCCAAACGCTCTCTCTCCTGCTTCTTAATTTGGTCCTTCTTTAAAGTCATGGTCTCAGACTTTATGGGCATTGGTTTTTAAAGTGGTCCCGCTGTCTGTCTGTCTTTTGCCAACACGTCAACTTTTCTTTGTATTTCCTCTGGCAAAGATGAGCCACCGTATTTTATATCCTGTTCGGTATAAGTAAAGATTGAAAAAAACATGCATAATGCTGACAAATGGTGAACCAAGAATGGCTTGCATTTTGTTAGGTGAATCTAAGCAGGTAAGGAATACATCAAACATTGATCTTTCATAAACTAAAATCTTCTCCAAAAATTTTATAGTGTCTATTAAGAAGATGCGTTTCGATGAATTATATAGTGAGAGCAGGGTTTTAAAATAATTTTTACCAGTAATCTTTTCCTCTGTAGGTTGAAGATTTTTTTTTTTTACAACATAAATGCAATGAGGAAAGTGTTTAAAAAAATTCTTAGGCAAGGGTAAGCAAAAACACTGGAAGCTGTTAGGAGGTAAACTGAAATAAGAGGCTCCAATTTTTTCTAGTGCCATGGAGAGCATTGGGGTTTTTCAAATGGGTGTGGTGTGGGTTTTTGCGTTGCTGTTGTTGCTGGTTTTTGGAGGTATTATAGTCTTTGTTAGTGTACAGTGTTGGATAACCGTCCAATCTGATACAGAAAACCCAAGGAGAAAGAGAGTAGTCAGTCTAGTCCTATTACTAGTAAGATAGACTTGACTGAGTGAATTCTCCCTGAGCTTGGGCTGAACAGAATCCAAGCAAAAACTGTGCAAGAGCATTGAGATTTGGCTCAGTATGAAAACGATTGGCATTTTCGCCTTCTTGGAAAAAAAAAAATCACTTTAGCTACCTGATATCACTTTCCCTTACTGGGTGCCTTTGTTGCACTTGTGCCATGTGCAGAGGCTTTGCAAGCAGGATCTATGCAATTATGCAATTTAGCCAAACAAACGGCCTTACCCTGTCACTAAACACAAATGACAGGAGAGAGTACAAGACATTACGCGAGGTGTTAGCATGCTCCCCGAAGGAGGTACTTCAGAGTCTTGGCTGGCTGTAGCCAGGAGCTGAAGGATGGGGGTCTACTGCTCTGTGCACTGGGCTGATCTGAAGTCTTGCTGGGCCACTATGTTCCAAATAATTGGTTTTATTCCATTAGGATTTTTGTCTTTTTGTGTTGATTTTTCTCATCTTGAAGTCTTGAGTTCCTCCCTATGCAGGTTCCAAGAATCCAACCCCTCTCTGCATTTTACCTTTCTCACCTCGCAACTTTCGCGCTTCCTGTTTTCTCCCCCATCCCACTGGAAGGAGGGGAGCAAGCAAGTGTGTGGGGCTGAGCTGGCCACTGGGGATAATCCACACCACTAACAAAGACCAAAACTGTTCAGCCATTACTTAGCTGATGAACTGTGACAAATCTACAAGCAGAACCTTGAGGAGAGTCAGCCTGGTCTTTGCAGCTGGAACAAGAGGAAATGGTCTGAAGTTGTGCCAGGGTAGGTTTAGATTGGATATTAGGAAAAATTTCTTCACTGAAGGGGTTAACAAGCACTGGAACAGGCTGCCCAGGGAAGTGATTAAGTGACCATCCTTGGAGGTATTTCAAAGAGGTGTAGGTGTGACACTTAGGGACATGGTTTAGTGGTGGACTTGGCAGTGTTGGACTCGATGATCTTAAATGTGTTTTCCAACCTAAACGATTCTATTCTCTTCTGTGAGAATTATGGAGAGTTGGGGGTGGCATGTGTGACCATGCACAATTCCCTAACACATGGTTAGGGGAAGGGTCGAAGGTGGGGACAGTGGAGGAGAGGGGAGTAACAAGGGATGGAAAATGGAGAGGACAATGAATAGAAAGGGTGAGTCTTACTTCATCGGTGGCCAGTCAGTATTTCTGTCCGACAGCCCTGTGCCTGCTCACCATAGTGTACCCTAGCTTACGACATCCTTTCTTAACTGTCGATCTGTGTCATTTCACTCTCTGTCCGAGGTGTCCATGCTGCTAGGTCCAAATGCCGGCAATTGGAGAAGAGGCTACAGGTCCCAGGGCTCATAGCTCCATGTGTCAGTAGCTGGAGAGACCAGCATGTGCTTGTGTGTGTCAGGTCCAAGGACCATTGTCATGGGAAGGAGCTGGGTGCCTTTCTATTTTGCCCTGGTGTATTTAACCTCATGTGCGTGGGTGTGTATGCACAGTTCGCTAGCAAATTTCACACTGGATTAGCCTGCGAGCAGGGGGGAAATCTGCATCTGGAAAGGCTCAAAGCCTGAAGCCAGTGTTGGTAGGGGAGTCCAGGATCTAGGAATGGGTATTAGGCAGGCTGAGAGCCTGGGCTAATCTTCAAGGGACCCAGGAGTGTGTGGGCGCTTGGGAGATGAGCTGGTGACTGCACGCATCTGTTTGCTGGCCACTGTTGTCAAACTGGACTAGCTGGCGAGCAGGAGGCGATGCGTACGCCAAGGGAGAAGACCCAGGATCTGAGCAGGGATGTTAGATGGACAGAGGGTCCATGCTGATGTTTGAGGGATCCATGAAGGTGGGAATGCTTGTCAATCTGGAGAGTGATACCATGTGCATTTTCACCGGTGAGCTTCAGTCCTGTTTAGAGAGAGAGGAGAAGCAGGACTTAACTTTCTCCACTTCACTTTTACGCAAGTTCTGGTAGTCTTATACATGGGTGTTGTTGAAGACAATGCTCTGCTTGTGGCAGTCTGTGGGGCTGGCTGTGTTAGTGTCTCCTGTATCCATGTTTGTGTGTGTGTGTGTACAGCTCTGTGGGGAACACACTCAGCTGTCCTACTGGTCGATCCTGCAAAGAGGAAAGCAGCAGGCACATCCATTGGCCTGGAACAGAGAGTCCTGAGGTTGCACCAGGATGGGCTCCAGTGGCTGGAGAGCAAGAATCCCGGGGTGCCTGAGTTGAGCATTCAGCTCTTCTCCTCCCTTCTCAGACATGCTCTATTCCATTTCTCACCTTAGGAGCAATCTCTCTGCTATTTTGCTTTTAGCCTCTTCTGGCCACAAAGCTGTTTGTTTCTCTTCACTCCCTCCATCCAGGAGGTTAAAGCCAAGTCAGGGACTGCAGATCCTGATCAGAGGAAAGGCAACAGATGTAATAAATACCCGTCATAGAAGTGCTGCTGTAGAGTGAGGTTACAGGAGAAGAAGTATTTAGGAGACCAAAGCAGCCTAGACCAGATGAAAACGATGCCCAGAAACAGGAGCCAGGGTCACTGTCTGTTCTGCCATGTGCATCGTGACACCGCTGCTCGGGTCCAATAGCCAGGGCCAGCTCACGTAGCCAAGACGGGGTCAAGCACACATGCTGCGGAGAGCTGCCTGCCAGCTTACTGTGTCTGGATTGTCCTCCGGCTGCACTTCCAGACCAAAAATGCCTCCTGCTGAGTTTTGTAGAAGAAAAATAGCCATTCCTCAAACCGTTTTCTCTCCGTCGCCTCTCTTCCTAGCGAGCTAAATGAGAGCATAATGTAGTCAATGCAGTTGTGTTCTGCGGGTGGAGGAAGAATACTGCCTTCACAACTGGG
>NW_009592733.1:0-13320 GCF_000690535.1 Cariama cristata
AAATATAAATTTAACATCTAGTTCTAGTTTCTTAGGTGAAAAAGACATATCTGCTTATGACACTGCCTTTGGATGTTCTTTTTTAAATGTCACCTGCTAGAAGATTCTAATAATGTTACTCATTCTCAGGAGGCCCTCTTTCTGTAGGGAATCCAGGTGAAAACAATCATGCTATCCAAACTGATAAAAAACTATGTTAGAATCCAGATGATGTAATTCAATATACAAGACTAGTATGAGATTTTCTTTGTATTACAATCTTCCAGTGTTCTTAGTTGCCAATCTAACTTACAGAACACACTGAATATACACAAAATGGCATGCTACTAAGTGCTTGTTTTCTTATTTCATATTTCAAAGCACATGAAATATGATATTACAGAGATCTCTGTCATCTCAAATAAAGTCATCTGAGAACAGTAGAAGACCAGGAGAGAATAATTACAAAACTCCCTGTGAATCTGTTGAAGGTGTTAGTAGTGCCAAAGATCTGATTTTCCATTCTCATCCGTTTAATTTGTATGCTTAAGGAAAACTATTTAGTGAGAGGCTGAAGTGCATTTGGTAGATCAATACTCCATTGATGTTGATATTTGTCAGCGTTTTCTTTAGCTGATGATTTATAGGGTGCCAGAAGCATTTATAGAATACTTAACTCTTTGTCATGTCTCAATTTGCTCTACGCAGAAAATGCTTATTCTTTATTACACTGTATTTCAAACAAAATAAAGAACATGCCACATTAGATAGTTTATAAGTGTGCTTAAAACAGAGTTATAGTACAACTAAGAGTTATTAAGTTGATGTTACTTAGACTAAAAACTTGTTAAACTGGTTTAAAAACCTACTCTTCCTAAATAAAAAAAGGAATCACTTTTTAGCCAAAACAACACTAGTTACATGATTTAAATTGATTTCTGTCTTTTAATCCAGTCTTTTTTTAATTACATAAAAATAATTGAAAATGTGATTTCTTTGAAGTTGAATAGCTGTTGCGGATGAAATTTGCTGATGAAAAATCTGAGTTCTTGCAAAGTTTTTCCCAAGATCTTTTAAGAAAAAGACTTGGAACAAGGAAGTTGTCTCCTTCTGTGATAAAAATACATATTGCCATCTTTCTAATACAGAAATGCAATTTGCAACTCATAACTGATAAAAGGGGGCAAAATACCTGACTAAAACTAATATCTCTTACATAGTGATTTTTATTGAAAACTTAAGAAGAACTACTGACTTTTTCAGCTATTGTGAATCTAATATGCATAGAGATGAAGCAAATTCTTCAAGTCAGGGTCTAGGCTATGGTGGATTCAGCTGCAAAAAATGGGCTCATTGCTGGTGGCACAAAGTCCAGCTGGAGGCCAGTCCCTCGTGGTGTACCCCTGGGGTTGATACTGGGGCCAATACTGCTTAACATCTTCATTAACGGCCTGGATTATAGGACAGAGTGCACTCTATGCAGATTTGCAGATGATATGAAACTGGGAGAAGTGGCCAATACATCAAACCGATGGATGTGCTCCTGCTCCTGGATTACTGTGTCCAGGTCTGGCCTCTCCAGTACAAGAAGAGAACATACTGAAGTAATTCCAGCAAAGGGCTATGAAGATCACTAAGTGACTGCGGCTGAGGCCAAGAGATCTGGGACTGCTCAGCGTGGAGAAGAAAAGATTCAGGGGGGATCTTATCAATGTGTATAAATACCTGATGAAGGGAATGAAGAAAAAGGAGACAGATTCTTATCAGTAGTGATTACTGCCAGGACAAGAGTCAACAGCCACAAATTGAATTACAAGAAATTCCATTTTAAATATGCAAAAAAAATAATACAAGGGTGATTGAACACTGACACAGGTTGCCCAGAGAGGTTATGGAATCTCCGTCCTTGGAGATACTGAAAACCCAACTGGACATAGTCCTGAGCAACCTGATTTAGGAGACCCTTCTTGAGCAGTGAGGCTGGACCAGATGAACTTCAGAGGTCGCTTCCAACTTCAACAAGTCTGTGAACTCCAGCCCTCTGACATCTGCCCTGAGTACACGACCACAAACAACAAGCTGACTTTCCTGCTTTGTTACTCTAGTGATGAAAAGTTCATCAGTGAATATACACTAGAGTAAAGTTGAAGTAATGCAGTGAAAAAGTATACAGCAATGTAAAGCAATGTTCCAAATACAGTGGGAGATTATTTTAAACTCAAAAGAGATTTGTTTGCTGCTAAGGTACTAAAAAGAGGCCAACTGTTACAGAGCTGTGTTATACTAATTAAAAAAATAGCTACAGAAATATCAATATTATCTAAAATCATTTGTTGTACAAGAGTTTTGACATGCTTCATGGTGAAACAATGTTTAATATTTTATTCATGGATTAGTATAATATATTTCTAACTAAAATCAATACTATGTTTTTATTAAGAACAACATTGTCCTTCCCAGCAGAGAAACAAAATGCACCATAATAAAAGAACTGCAGAATTAGAAAATAAATTGATAGTTAGTGCTAAAACATATCACTATGGACAATATAAACAGCTCGAACTTGTGTGTATTTAGATATGTGTTAATTTTTTTTTCCCCGTTCATGGGCCTTTCTTTCTTTCAGCAAAGGACTGATCCTAAAACCATCTCATGCTTTAATTTGCAGATGACAATACTTGCATCTATACTGCACATTTGGTGAGATCCCTGAAATAAACACACCCCAATGAAGTGAGTGGAGTACAGGGACACACATGAGGAGGCTGTTTGAAAGAGGCAATCAATATAAAAGAGAATCAATGCCTTTACTACTAGCAACCAAATATGTGGGTTTTGTAGAAATGCTGTCTCAAAGGTCAGGATGTTCAGGCTGATCTAGAAGAATGATTATGAAAGACAAGGAAGCTTTTGTGATCATTCCCACTCTCTCTGCTGTGCAAGCCTGCAGCTTAACAAAGGTTCAGTTGTTAATATGGAAACAAAAATGAAGAAGGATGATAAAAAGCATTCTGAACAGCATGAGGAAAAATGGGAAAGAAAAGGGGAGACAATTGCCTTCCCAAAATGCATCTCTTGAAATATGTATGAAATAAAAGGTCTTGGTCAGTGAAATTGGAAATTGTGGATGAGAACATCACACTGCTTTTTGGTTGTACTTGGAAAAGCTGTGGAATCAGATAGGAGAGAATCTGTTTAGTATAGTGAAAGATAATTAGAAAAGAATTGTTATAAAATGAGAAAAAAAGAGCAAAAGAAAATCCAGTGTCTACGACTGCCAACTGTTAACTCAGGAAACCTATGCAGTAAACTGCAAAAGATACCTGGCCTTTGTTGGTTTAGAGCATATCTAACTGTCTTTGCATTTTGAATATAAGCTGCACTTTATTAGAGATGTCTCATTTTTGAGATAACAAATAAACATGTGGCAAAGAACATTAAGCCTTTTTAAAGATGAGCATCATTCAACACTCAGACTAAGGTTTACTTTCCCTTTCTAACCATTGTCCTCGTTTGGCTAATCCTTCAGTTAAGTTTTTTAGTAACTGCCCTGTCTGAAGCTGACTACCAGTTTCAGGCAGTGCCTGCTGTCAGAGTTGATGGCGGGTAATGTCTGTAGCTGTTGCTGGGGCAGAAGCGGGGTTGTTATGCAGAAAGGCCCACGGGTGGGTGCTTGTTCCCTGTGGGCTCTCTTGGGCTCCGCTGGGCTCCTCGTGGGGGGAAGGTGGAGGAGGGGTCGCACACCCCAGAAGCTGCAGAGGGGACAGGTGACCCAGGACTGGCCAATGTGGTATTCCATCCCACCCACGGGAATACTCGGTATAAAGCTCAGGGATCACAGGGTCAGCCCTCTCTCCTTTATGGCTGGCATCCTGGTGGGACTCTGCTCTCTCCCCTGCCTCTGACCCCGATGTGTGCATTCCCGAACCCCGTTCCTGACTGCTGTGGAATCCAGTCCGGGACACCCGGGTGCCTGCCCTGCCCTGTGAACACTGCGATCCACTGTAGGTTAATATCGGGAAGATCAATACTGGGTTTGTATATTTCTATATCTATTATTGGTAGTGTTAGTTTTAATATTATTTATTCTCTCTTTCATTGTTATTGCTTTATGAACATTTGTTTTAACTTTCCAATCCATAAGTCTCTTTTCCTTTTCTCCTCTCCTTCCCCTTCTGGGAAAGGAAGGTGTTAATAGAAAGCATCTGCCATCCGCTTTAAGCGCCGGCTCAGCCTTAAACGGTGACGACCATTCACCAAGACCTGGTGCCAGATAGCACTTTGATTACCTTTCCTCCAAAACAACTAGTCCCTCCAAAGAACTGTACTTCCCTGGCAAGCTGTTGCCCCCTCAAACCCAGTTACGCTGAACTCCCTTTTGAATGTAGGTATCGAAAGAGGAAGGTTGTGACTGATTGTAGTCCCTCCTCCCCCTCTACCTTGTGAAATTAGATTCTGAAAGAGCCTTTCCAAATGGGACCTCCCCTATTTTTGGTCCCCTAAGAGAAGGTGAGAAAGCTGTGGTTATTGCTGTCATGGTATCTGTCCTGACATCTAGTTTATAAACCTACCATTTAAAGAAAAAGGAAAATAAAAATTGAAAAATCTCCCTGCCCTACAGACATCGAAGAAGTCTATACAACTAATTGCATTGACAAAGTGGTGACTCCAGCCATTGCAAATGCTAAATACTTGAGTTTTGTCTATCCGGAACTGTTAGCCCACACCCAAATCTTTACCTTCATATCCCTTACAGGAAGACCAAAGGACTGCATGGTGCCCAAAGAGCATAGAGGGATGATTCTTTCACACTAGTCCAGCAAAAAGAGTTAATGCTCCACCATGCAATTCTCTGGATCGGCTGCGGGGTGTTCATTCTTCTTCAAGTGGTTCAGTAGTTTAGCACTGTGAAATAAGATCTTCATGACTGCTAAGGCTCTTCTGTAAACTCCTCTCTACTCTGTCACGTAGATTCATTCCATACAGAGTATGCAAAAATCAAAAGAAAAAATGAAACAAGAGGACTTATATGACAGTTCTTTACCCTATGACCACAACACTTGCTCACTCTCCCACAGAATTTGTGTGTGTGTGTGTGTGTTTCCTTAGAGAAGATAGTATGGAGTGACCCTTTCATGATAAGATTCTCTCTGTCTACTCCCTTTGCCCTTTCCCTGCAGTAATATTGCTTACTTATCATTTAACTAGAGATTATATTTCAGCTAATGCAACAAAAGTCAGCAGATGGCTTTATAGGTATGAAACACTATAATTCATTTATACTAAAGTAATGAGAGCTCAGCTGCTGAACATTTTTTTTCTGTTCTCTCTGATTAGAGAAACAGTAATTTATTTTTTTCTCCATCTTCCAACTCATTGGCTGAAGTATCTCTCAGGGTAAGAATCTGAGGTCTTAATTGAGAATAGGGCATGTTTTATGTCTTAATATATTGTATATAAGGAAAAAAAATCTTTGCCCAGAAGAGTTTACAGCCTAAATAGATAAGACAAAGACTTTAAAGAAAACACCCTCTTTCAAAGCTCAAATTTCCTACAAGATTGAGAGATATCATATGTGACTAGAAGAAACAACCACCTATGTGTCACTATCCCAGTCTTACAGAGTGTGATGAAAAGCTCTTAAATTTGTGTCAAGAAAACAAGCAGAGATGCTAAGGTAGAAGAGGGTGTGTCAAGGAAAAGAAAATTTGTCAAAGAAGTACCAAACTCGGCTATAGAAGCACAGAGAATTTGGCTCTGAGAAAAATGTTAAATTAGAAATGAGAGCTTTATGTCTGAGTGTCGTGAGATAAGAAGCTTCCTTTGGTCATTTGTTTGTCCTTACACTCAAAGAAACAGTAATTAAACTGAAAAAAAAAAAAAAACAACAACAAACAAAATAATACAAAAAACAATAAAACCAACCTACAAAACTCAAAATCCCCAAAATAAACCACCAAAACCTAACAAAAAATCCACCAGCAAGAACTTATCAAAGGTATCTGACAAATTATCAGCTTCTACTCATACTCACAACTCAAAATTTTTACTTAATATTATTTACTATTTCCATTGTAGCTGTGTGATCTTAGTAATGGGTTAGATCTCTACATTATACATACAAAGAAGAAGGCAATAAGCCTTGAAAAGTTATATGAAACATAAACATGGTCACAGTTTATCATAAACTCTCTTCTGGTGCAGTTTTAGAAACCTGCTCTGTCAGGCAAAGAGTTTATGTTTATATATGCACACTTATTTTGAATACTGACAATACAGCACAACTGCAAGATATGTCAGTATTTTTTTAATGTATTTTGAGCAGCTGAAATGGATATTTTTATGGTGGTGTACCACACAAGTGCTTTTCATGCCTAATGAAGCCTGACTAATCTGAGCGCTTTAGGACTGTGTCACACTTTCAGGTTAATAAATGCTCACTTACTGTAAAAGGCTAGTTGTCAATGCAAGAATATACTCTTCAGATAGCTACCAAGTTTTCTCAGTGTATGTAAATATTTGGGGCTAAATCAAAACAAAGAAAAACCCACTGAATGCATTTACTATGCATCCTTAAACCAGCAAGAGTGACAGGAGCAATAGCGAGAGCGATACTGGAAAAGGCATCTCCACAGAAGTGAAGTAAGCTCTCCGTGGTCTGCCTCTCAGACTGCAACCAGAAAGCAGGGCTTGGCTGAGGGCAGCTTCGCCGAGGCTGGTGCATCATTCAGGAGAGCCATACAACTGACTGCTACTCTGTGCCCCTCCACAGCTTTATGTCATGCGTTTGCAGATCAGTGTCACCGGCCCGCTCTCACTTTCTGACCCCGCAAGCCAGGCACAGCCAGCCAGTATAATTTGCAATCTGCCAACAATCAACTTTGGGCACCTGGGGTCCCAGAGTCATGGTACAGCTAAATCAGCAGGATTGAGAGGAGTAGACCAGGAGACAAATGCAACTTTCAGTGTTAAGCCCCAGCTGTGGCACCTTCTTTGTCATGGTTAATTGTCTGAGTTTCGTTGTGTGACCCAGCAGAGATCTCTCAAGTGTTTGTGGACCACCGCTGTTCGATTGGAGGGGAGGGCTGGGGGAGAGGGGGTGTTGTTCAGTGCCAAAGGCCTTTGCTGTAGAGTGTGTGCTGTTCCACTGACCTGCTGTTTGCTGACATCATTAAATATTTCATATTTCTCAGCTATATTAATCTATTATTCCAGAAGCAGCTTCAGAAATTACATTTGCCACGGAAGACTTTAGAGACCAGCTTTTAGCATGGAGATGGCACAGATTATCAAAATTTTATTTATAAATAAAGATCCCTGTCTCATACCTTTTTTTTTCAAACATAATGGAAACTTATATTGAGATTTTCCAGTATGTTCATGCTCAGCACATTGGTAATAACTTTGCCTCACTCATAAAGGTTTTACAAGTTGCCCTGCATATTGAGGACATCACTTGGAGAAAAGTGATTAAATTAATTCTATACTGAGACGTTTTGCAAAATAAAATAAAAATGGATCGCATTTGTTTGGTTTGTAAGATCAGTGAATTTACTGTTTAAAATGTGTGGTTTAATTTAAAGACGTACGTCTGGATGGATTGGTCCCCTTCAGTGTTTTGTGTTGTGTACTACAGACCTAAGTCATGTTTCTTTGGAGTGCACCTAAGGACAGAATTTGGTTTTAATGATATACTTTTGGGCAGTCAGGCATTTAACCTAAGAACTGTGTTGACAGAGAAGGTGTTTGATGGTGAGAATTTTTATGAACAGATTATACAACGCTCTTTGGCACCACTTCTCACACAGTCCCTGTAAATCAGTCACAATTGCTTTATTGAAGTAAATGGAGTTAGATAATCTTAAAAATGGTGTAAATAAGGGAAATATTAGACCCATCAAATCTGAATACTGACTTTCAACATCAGATTTTAAGAGATTATTAGCCTTCAATTTTCAGTGAGACTGTTCTTTCACACAGTGAATGTCATTACGGGCATAGACATAATTCTGAGAAGAGGCTATGATATCTACTAACACACAGGCACTTAATGCAGCCCTATGAATACAATATTGTCCACTTTTACTTGCCCATCTGGAACATGTGTTTCACTACTGTATTTCACTGCTCACCACGCTATTAACACTATTCTAACTGTTGGGTTCTTTCTGGTCTGAGTTGCTAAGTCACCTGAAAATAGTAATTCTCACTGCCACAAGTCCAGGAAAGTTTTTGCATATTCCTCAGCATAGTTAAACCTCTTAAGCCCACCAGAAGTTTTTAAATATTTCTAGATCCTGAATTAAACTTCTACAAGAGGAGATTGGTCTATGCTTCATAAGGAAATCCTGTGAATATTATTTTTCTTCATACAAACTGAACTGATCCACAACTGAAACAAAGTGTACTTCTACAAGTTCTTAGCATCCCTAATATATTTGTTTATTGCAGATGTTTTATTCTGAGTCACATCAAAGCCATAGGATTGAAGTTGTCATGAGTTGCATTTTATCAGCGTAAATGAGAGGTTTTTGCCTCATAGAGTGATCATTTCAGCTCAAGCTGTGACAGTTCTGAGAAGAATGATTACAGATATATTAAGCAAAAAATAATAATAATCAATTTTAGAAAGACCCCGCAATGCAGTCTTCCATGCGGATTTTTTTTTTCTTTTAATCCTTGTACATGACAGTAATTCATTATTCTGTTACTGTGAGTTTGCTGAGCTGAGAGTGTATGTGGATTTCATGTAACCATCCAGCCATTTGTGTAGTCTCCTAATTATTTTCTGATATTCTAGGAAGAAAACCAAGCAATTATAGATTTGGAGCAAATGTACATGGCTTCATTATTTGTTATTTTAAGCTGTTTAGTTTTGTGAGTCTGGGGAGTTTTCAGAGCTTAAAATAAAGAGAAGGAAGCAATCAAACATTCTGTTTGGTGATGATTCATTTATTCAAAAGCCCATGAAAAAAATGTTTAGTTGACAGGAACTCTGCCATTTGCAAAGGTGACTTGAGGCACAAAATAAAAAGAGGTATACAGTAATGTTGCAGCCTCTTTATACTACATTAGCATTGCAAATACGTCCAGACAGAATCACATTTTCTGTTTATGCCATATTCTCCATTCTGATGCATACGCTTAATTCCTCACATGGTCCTTTTCCTTCAGTGAAAGCCCAGATTCACAGAAAAAGAGGTACAATTTATAGGTCAAGGGACAGAAAATTCTAGTAATAGTAGTAGCAGCAGTAGAATTAGTAGTAATAGTACTATTATTAAAAACAAAACAAAGCAAAACAAAAACTGTAGATCTTTTCTTAAACTTCTGGTACTTCACATCTCTCAGGTACTGGAAGAATATGGCATTCTTAGAGCTAAGATTTCTGATATGACTTCTGTCTTATATTGGAAATTCCTATAGAGAGTTGAGCATATTCTAACTCTACAAACAATCTGTTTACAAGGTATTCTTTATCAGTATGTCAAAGCCAAAACTGGAGTAGGAAACACCCTAGAGATGTTAAACTCAATAATATGTCTGTGTCCTGTTCTCAGAAGTCAAACAGTTCTCAGAACACATACCCAACTGGTGTACATCAACAGAATAAGATATTCTTTTACAATCAGCTTTGGCACCCCACTCAAACTCACACACAGTATCTAAGACTGATAAATTCTCAAAAATCCCCCAACCAAAAATAAAAAACCAACCCTCAGATCCCAAAAGCTCTTCTTATGCTAGATTTCTGGAGATGTAGTCTCTTTCAAGCATATTTCCTTTCTCACTTCATTGACTGCTTTGATATATACAACTTAGGATTTCTCTAGGTCAAATGAAAATAAAGTCATTTGACCAGTAAAATAAGTGAAAAGTAGAACTATACATTGTCTGGTGGTCTAGTCTTATTGTTTTGTAGTGCCAGAACAACCCACATACATATTGGGATTGAAAAATTAGTTTTAACCATAAATTTTCACAGTCCACCAAAGGTAACTGGTCTTTGTACTGATGATGACATAGTCCTTCCCCAAACGGAACTGGAGATTCCGATATTTCTCAAATCATAAAAAGTACCAAGTCAAAACACTTTAAAGATCCTTAGAGTGCAAGTTCGGCTATGAAAACTACAAATAATTTGTACCAGCAGTGACCTACAGTCAGTTGTTCAACCACAGACATTGAAGATGACTTGTATCTAGTTGGGGTTTGAATACAACATAGAGGCATCAGAAACAATTCCTGGAATGGAGTATGGAGTATAATAGAAATATGACTACCAAAGTATTCATCCTAAGGTATGCAACCAGTATGGGCAAGCACTCACAAGAGATCAGGGTTTTGCAAAGCCATAACCATCTGAAAATAGCCTTGCAGGAGGAAACGTCTGTACCTACATAGTTACCAGTTCCATAATACAGGGATCAGTTTAGCAATTTTTCATCTGGTCTATATTTTGTTATGGTTAAATGAAAGACAAACAAGCAATGTAAACTGCTGGTGCAGTCAGGCAGAATACTAAAGGATCGATATTTTCCTTTCCTGCTCTCATAGGCGGGTTTACAAGCAATTCTTTTTCAAAAGCAGAGTTAGATTTTACTACTTAAAGTGCATTTCACTTTGGTAAGTGACTGTGAAAATGCTGCTTTGGAACTTTACCTCTTAATGATTCCTGGATCAAATGTGCAGCTTTCAGATTAGGCATCGAGTTAAACCTGGACAATTCACCAAGTCATTGCATATACTTTGTTTCCTTTTAGATATACTGTCATTGGTGCTTACAAAACTTTGCAGAATTAATAAAAATGAATACCAAAATTACTTCCAAGGATGATATACAAAAAGCAGAATTCTTCTTCTCACCATGTATTTTCTGTATAGGCCTGAAGGGCTAACATAATAGCAGAGTAATTAAATTTTCAGTCAAATTGTTATTTTCTGCTAAATCTCTTAAATAGATGATTGTATTGTTTACATGTAATACTGCAATCTCAGAGAGATCTTCAGTATCACCGATCCTATAGGGTCAGATAGCAGAAAACCTATACAAAATAAGAGAAAAATTTATGAGAAGTACACAGTGACGCTAGTGCATAAAAAGTGAAGGATACAGACAATAAAATGTTTTCCAAGGCAAGTTCTCAATCAAAAATATCATCTCCGCAACCAATCTTCTATTGGTGTAAGCCTATAGAAGCTCCATTGATACCAGAAAAGCTTGGTCTTCGAAGATGCTTTGAACTGTCGAAATGTTCTTTCCTGTTCCCTGGTACAGCTAATATGTAACAATAGTTTAGTAATTCGATCAGCAAGCAGACTAGTTAGAATGATGAATTTTTCTCAAACACTTCTGTATCACATTTTTGGACCAAAAGTTTAAATACAGACAATTCTAAAAACAAACACACAAGCAAGCAAACAAAAACCTAACAAAACTGAATATGAATCTAAACTCAGAGAGGTAAAGTTTTGGGTGAAGACATTCAAATGGGGGATTTTAATTTCATCTGATATATTCTAGCTATGGGGGAAATGAGCTATCAAAAGTATTTATAGAAGCGTCTAAAGCCCCCACGTATGTAGTTTAGGGGGAAAGAGAATAATATGAATTATTCAGTAAAAAATGAACAGTTAAGTAAGAAAAGAACATTTCAACCTGTTCTGAAAATAAATACTGTGGGAGCCGCTCATAGATGAACTGTGAACAAATTTATCATAGGCAAAAGAAGATATTTCATTATGTAGTCAGAAGCCATTTTATGGGATCAATACCATACATAAGAATTTAGATAAGCAGGGAAATTGGATGCAGAAGTGTTATGGCATTACACAGCAACAGTTTAACATAAAACAACTTGTCAAAAAAAAAAAAAGAAAAAAAGACAATTTCAAGCAGAAGTTATCAACAGGTTTTGCTCATAATCTCATGGGAGTGAGATGACAGGAAAAAATATTTCTTCATTAGAAATGTAGGATATGGTAAAAATTTGGCAAGGCTAGTACAATGCACATAATACCAGAATATTATTTTGGTTGAAAAATTAGATGTTGCCCAGAGAGATGGTAGATATCCCATCCCTGGAAACATTCTAGGTCAAGTTGGATGGGGCTTTGAGCAACCTGACCTAGCTGAAGATGTTCCTTCTCATTGCAGGAGGGTTGGACTAGATCATCCTTAAATGTTCCTTCCAACCTAAACTGTTCTTTGATTCTATGAGTCTGTGAAACTGCAGTATCTATGACCAATGACAGCCCAATCACAATATGCATGGTCCCAAACACTTCTTTTTCTAATGTAGTTTTAAAGTGACTATGAGGGTTTTGTTCGTTAGATTGTTTTGTTTTCTGTTCAGAAGAGACATTTGCTAAACAAAAGCTCCAAGTGAAGGGTTCCTAGGCTATGGAGAAAATTATTTTCTCTAATTTAATTTTCATCTATCTCATCTATAATCTTACCTTATTAATCTTATCATTACAAACCCTACACTTCTGTGCCTGTAAGGTACATTAGGTTTTTAATTTGCATTGATGGGGTTTTAACAAATTATTGTGTCTCCGATTTTCTATGAAGAAGCTGCTGTCTTCTGTTATAGAAGAATTCTTTCTAATATTTTGGCTTGATTCTGCAGTCAGACTGTTCCGTCCACAAAGACTGCTAGATGATTTCACAAGAGTCTATTTATTAAGTTGCATTGATGTATCAGGGCTGTATTCTTTTTTAATTTATTTTTTTTTTGTTCAGGAGAGAAAAAGGAGAGAATCCTAATATGTATTTTTCAGATGTCACCTAATCTGCTTTAAATGTTTTCTCTATTGATAGCAGAAGTTCATGCAAACATGGAAAAACAACCCAATTCTTCATCAAAAATCTCGTTAAGAAAGAGTGCTGAAGAATTCTTTACAAAGATAGCATCAGCAGCCAAAGGGAGGGCTATGGCTGGCCTTCATTTCTGCACTTCCTCTCCCCTTTCACATGTAAAGAAAAGTATTCTTAGGACATGAAGAAGAGTGAAAATGAATAGACAGGACATAAAAAAAAATTAGGTGTTCCAGTAGTACAGATACTAGGCCAGCTAAGGAAGAGACATACACTGAAAAGTGGTGCAATATTAAAGGAAAAAAGGTTAACGCAACATATTTTTTGAAATTTAGAATAACATTAAAATTTTGGGAAACATAATTTCAAGAATGAAAACATTCAAGGGACTGAATAATCAGGGAAGAATTTAGTGAATATTCTGGGTTGGGATTTGAGGTGGATGTTTTTTGATCTTTGACTTTGTGTATTGGAGTGTTTGGAAGGAATGTTCAGGGCCAGTAAAAACTAACAGAGCCACA
>NW_009592733.1:13454-29070 GCF_000690535.1 Cariama cristata
AAATCTGAAGTAATATATATTAAGTTTTTTTCTCTCAAAATTACCTAAATACTCTGGGTGTTACAGACTGGGATTTTAAACTGTGTTTGCATTTATCATTGTTGGTTTATCTTGTACCGAAATATGTCTCTTCTGGAATAATGGAAGCCTAACAGTCTATGCTGCTTAGGCTATATCAGCCTCATCCAGCTATTGATGCTAGCTTAAACTTTGCAAGCACTTTACTCTCTTTGAGAGTGTAAGATTGTATTTTTGGGATATTATGATCATTGGTATCTCTTTTTCTGAAAATGTTTGACCTTGATAAGCCATAGAGGAGTTATTATCTCTGATGTACAATATAGTCATCTTTGTGTTGAAAAATAACAACCAAATTCTGGAGTAGCCCCTGAAGACTAACAAACACTGTAGTTTTGTACTAAAACCTAAAAGCTGTACATTCTTTTGCTTGCACAAGAATGAGAAGTTCATGAAGTTACCACTCCGTATCTTAGCCAGGCATTCATTCTCATTTCTTACCCTATATTGAGAGTCATCTTCTAAAAAGTATGTGGTAGTGTCCAGGTAGTACACTGTAGCCCCTGAAGAACAGAATAATGGAGGAAAAAAGTTGAAGAAAAAACTGGTAGCACTTATCTGAAACACAGTAAGGCAAAATTGTATGCAGAATGGTGTGCAATGACCAATAATGTATATGAGAAAGGGAAGAAGATTATACTAAGTGTTAAAAAGTCCAAGTTTTTAAGTGATGTAGAGGTCATACAGGTCAGTTAACATAGAGGTCATACAGGTTAATTAACCACCAAGAGAAGCACATAGTGCAGCAGGATAGATAGACAGCTTGTTTGATGGGCAAGATGCATTCAGTGCACAGCATCTCTATGTGACAGCAGAAGCAAAGGCAATGCAACACAAGATCATTTCTTGATGAAGGGAAAACCTATAGAGTGACATCCACTATGTTATCCTACAAAAGAAAGCACACCAGCTAATATGGTGACAAATCATCCTTCTGAAGGACTGCAGCACACAAACATTGCTTCAGATACTTTTCAATCGCATCAGTGTTTCCACCAACATTTACTAGGCACCATGTCTCAGTACTTGGTTGTGACCCATCATACCACACATCACAACAGAAGCAGCTTGTGAAAACATACGCTTTTTCAACTTTAGCCTGAATTGGGTGGCAACCGCAAGAGTATGGTCAAACAGTGGAACAGACTTCCTTGAGAGGTGGGTAATGCCCCAAGCCTGTCAGTGTTTAAGAGGCATTTAGATTATGCCCTTAATAACATAGCTTTAACTTTTGGTCAGCTCTGAATTGCTCAGGCAGTTGGACTGAATGATCATTGTAGGTACCTTCCAACTGAAATATTCTGTTCTGTTCTGTTCTGTTCTATTCTGTTCTGTTCTGTTCTATTCTATTCTAAATTGGCTCATTCCTCATTTGCCCATCCAGGCAAACAAATTAGAGGTAAAGAAAGGAGAACCAGATTAAGTAGAACCAATGCAAAAGAAAAGGTTTTCCTGTTTGTTATTCTACATTAAAACAAATAAAGAAAAAAGTGCTGGATTCAAAATAAAACAAAATAAAATAAAGTAATTTATACAATTTTTAACAAAAAATTGCTTCTGCTCCATTTAGGATAATTTTAACCCAAAAGAAGCAATGAAAATTCAGTTGTAGATCCAGACGTGTTTTACAAAATTAGGAGGCAGATTGTGGTTTACTTTTATTGAACACCTCAGCAGTCATGAGATGTGAGAAGGCATCAGAAGTTTCTCCAATTGTGAGTGATCCACTTTCAAGAGAGGATGCTATGCCTATTGCCTCAAAATATTTTTGAAGTGGGCTGCTCTCCAGCTCTCTTACTAATGCTGTCCCTCCTTGTTGAAATATTTAAATCTTTACTGAGCTAAAGAGGAAGGACAAGAATAACTTAATGACTTGGTAGGTAGGGAGCTTACCTGGAAAACTGGACATTTCCAACTCAGTCCCTATGTTAATGAATATTGATGTACGTTATGACAGTGGATAAAATCCTGATACTATTTAAAACACTGGAATTTAAAGTCCTACTAAAACTTTGGGTTTCAGCAATACAGTCAATTTTCTGCTATGTGTTCACAACCCTGTTTGATCCTAAAATGTCTAAATAAATATAAACAGTGATGCAGGGACCAGAGCTGCTTCAGAAACTCATCATAATACAGGCACGGATATACTTACTAATACTGTGGAGACACTGTAAGTGGAAACCTTCCAAAGTGTCTACAACAAAATAAAAGCTCTCACAAAGAAAAAGGTGATTTACAATTCATACTCTTGAATTTCTAACAGCAATGATCCCTACACTTCTGATACTTAAATTTTTAATGAAATGGCTTGATAACTTCTTCTATTTGTGATCTGCTTTTATGATCAGCCCTACCGGATTTAGTTTAATATTTTTATAACGGGTTTAGTAATTGTACTTAGGAAACCACAGGCCTTGTTCGCTGCCTACCAGCTGTTCATTACCATCCTTTCCCTAAAGGTTACCACCCCAACAGCTGAGCTACAGTAATCATGTGGCAGCTCCTAGTCCACTTCAGTACAAAGTCAGAGAGCTTGTTAAAAACACTGAAGTTAATTACCATTTACTATGTTTATGAGTAATAGATGGGTGAGATTCAAACTACTACCCAAACATTTGTTGATCCTGCTGGGGTATTTACTTGGTCTTTTAATTGAGTTGTGAAATAGTCCAGTGTCTACCTCTTGGCTCCTATTGAAAAGACCAGGGTTAAAACCTTAGTTTGGTCCTTGTGATAGACTGCTCAACCTTTTTCTGCTATACTAATTATTAGCAAGTAATGTCTTAAAGCACTTCAAAACGAAGTAAAAATTCTCATGCAACTTAAATGTATTTTGCTAATACACAAGAATGTGCTCGCAAACTGTTATCTAATACCACCTCCCACTAGATTAGTGATTATGTTATATGCGATGACACTTGTTCCTGGAGAAATCATGGCCATACTGCAGGTGGGGGGATAAGTTTGCTGTGTATGCATAGAAATTTCACACTGCTGTAAACCATTCCAGACTGGGGAAACAATCCACACCCACACTCATTAACAAAGGCTCAAAACGAGATCTAGCCCCACCTCTGGCATGCTTTATCAAGCCCTGATTTTGCAGTCCCATCTGTTCTTCAGAACTGCCAGTTCATCTAGCAACCAATGATATTAGACATTTTTAAACTGTGAGAGGAGTTAGCTGGAACTTTTAACAAATTGTTCCTGTCATCTACCATCAATTTTCTCATTATCTTTGACAGCAGGACCAACCCATGGCCAATACCCATTTGCACTTCCAGCTGAGGGAGAAAGATCCCCCACAAAACTTCACTTAAGCTAAAACACAAATTTTGTTCAGCTGAACTACACCGGCTGAGGACTCACACACCCCTCAACAAAAAAGTAGGGAGGAACTACTTTTTGGCCCTAGAATGATGACTGGAGCAAATTTTACCATATGAAATCAGCTTAAGATTTTCTGTCTACATTAAAAATTGGAGACTATAATTTACTATGTGTTGATGGAAATATTTTCCAACAGTTTAGCAAAATACCCTCTTAGACCGATCTTTTGTAAAAGTGCTTTGACTTTCCTCGGAAGCTTTGCTCCGAACTCTTACAGGGGCCTTCAAAAACCTAGTCCATCATTAGCAAGATCACCGGGTAGCCTGTCCCTATGCTAGTAAAATATAAGGCCATGCAGAATAGAGCAGTGGCACACAAACTGCCTGCTGGTACTTGAGAAATATACACAGCAATTGTCTGTGAACATCTGAGTCAACACCAGCCCCCAGTGTGCCAGGTAATATTCCTGCAGTACAAACGACAACTTCCAGGGACCAGTGATGTCCCTAGGCACTGTTTACTCCACTCGTACAGACCTTGCTGCTGAGCCCAAACATGTTGCTGAGCCCTTTAAATTTTTTTTTTTTTTTTTCTGAATTGGCATTAAAATACTCTCAAATGGAACCACTAAGTTTAGTGGTCTCTTAGAAACCTTGAATATTACTTCCATATCTCTAATGACTGTTTTTTTGCTAGTGAGCCTGGCTTCTGAAGAAGTCTAAGTTTTCCTAAGGATGTTCAAACACAAGTAAACCTGATTAAATGTGGTTGAATGGGAGACAGAATAGATACTATGCTATAGCATCACGAATTTCCACATCAGTGTGGAATTTTTTTGCCAGTGTGTACGACAATGTTTGTTTTGCATATCATCCTACAGTCTATGTTTCTTGACAAATTTCTTTGCTCCATGTTCTCCTATAACATTAAGGACTAAACAATATAAATATTACTTTGTGGCACGTTGAAAATAGGCTTATATTATTTTTCTGTCTCTACATTTTGTTCTTATTTCACTACCATTGATATCTTCCCTTAACACGACAACATTTGCTTTGAAAGGTCAATGAAAATTTGTCCAGAAGGCAGACAGAAAAATAACAGAAAGGGAGGTCTACTAATTGTTATTCAGCTTCCATTTATGAAGCATTACCTTCTCAAAGATAAATATTAGTTCCAATGGTAAACGGAAGCAGCAATTTGTAACGGTTCAGAATTTGTTCTCTGCATAGCTCCAAGACAGGGAAATGGGAAAGGTGTCTTTAATTTTCTTTGGTTTTGACAATGGCCAAAGAGCATTTAAATTAATATTTTAATGTGAAGCAGTGATGCCCAGACCTTCAGTGGAGAGGGACCATGGAGCCTCCTATTTAACTAACTAGAGATCACATTTCATAATACAATTTTCTGAGTGCTTCTCACACAACAGGAGCTGCCTACATTTATAGGTTTGGGGAATGACAGATATGGGAACATTTACATGGCTTGAAGATCTCTTCCTCTCCAAATCTGAAGGGACAGAGAAGAAAAGAACCTTACAGTGGACAATGGACCCAAAGGAACTGCCATGGCAAGACAAATTCACAGGCTATAGTTGCATCCCCAGCAAAGACAGCCTTCCAAATTACTCTGCTAGCCAGGAGTCAATCAGATATCATGTTAGCCACTGGCAAGTATCTCCCTTCACAGTTATGCAGTGTCTCCATGTAAGACAAGTTATTTTTGATCAGTTACCTGTTGCAAGTCAGCTGAGATCAGTACCTTGATTGCTCAGAGAGACTAAAGCTCCCCCATTGGAAATCTGGGTTCAATCACCATCCTGCTTTGTCTCATACCTTCTGTGCGGTGCTCCTTGACTGGCTCTTTTGCCTCCGTCCTCCAGTCAGAAGGAGATATCTTTATTAGTGGTCCTAATATTTATGGTATGAAAAGGGGGTGTAATCGCACTTCCTTGTGTCTCTTTTGCTTGAAGAAAATGTATGTAGAGCAGAGGATGGGAGATGGAGTGATAGTATGCATCAGGAAATCTACTAGTCAGGCAAAGTAGCATGTTCATTGCTGTTGGAACCTCGTTTCTGTTGCTGCAGACAATTTTTTCTTGCCTTCATCTCTTGAATCGATGGGGTCAATTAAAGTCTTTCTGTGACTAAGATGATCTATCTTTGCTCCTATGAGTAGCAGTTAATGAAAAAGTAAGATAGCAATCTATACAAGAGTTGAGGAACATTATTCATATTGTGATTAGCCATTGTTTCTTAGTCAGGTTTCCATCTCTACTAAATGTCGCCAGCAGATGTGAAGAGGAGCATTCAGGTCAAAATCAGACAAGAACCAAGTTCTGATTGAACAAAACTGCACTTTGCATTTTCCTCTGTAGCCTGGTATTGCACAGAACAAAATCTAGGAAGGCACAGAAAAAAGAAACAGCTCAGAATGCAGCAATCAGGCTCACTTCTAAATGCATAATGTGGATGATATTGAGGTGAATACCCACAAGGAAACTTGAATAAGCTAGTTCTGGCATTTAGATATTTACTGATTCCAAACTGCCTTTGTGAAAACTGCAATTTAAAGAGCATAGAAGTTTAATTCAGTATTCCCTGAAATACAAAAGAAGAGAAGCATGGTGTCATTTGACTGATTTATTCTGCTTCTTTCTTCAAGAGCGCCTGCATTTTATTCTCTTGAGAAGACTTATGTCTTTCAGAAAAGCAGACTGGGAAGCTAACCAGGTATTGTCAATGCACCATCACCTTGCAGTTGGGAATGAATTTGATGAGCTGATTCCTGGTGACACAGCTTTTAAAATACAGGTAATGTAAATGGAGAATCTATACAGTTGTCAATAGTTTTGGGAAGCTTATTTGTCATCACCCCAAAGTTTAGAAGCAGACCAGTTAAAGTTTTCCCATTACTGGATGACATTTTGCAGCAGATAATGTCAGCTTGCTGGGGTAAGACTAGAATCAGTTAACACTATACAGAGTGGGGTGGTGAGAGGATTAAAACACCGCCAGATCCAGATCCAGATTGGAATAGTCTTAAAATTCAGCACCATGCAGTTGCAGTGGTTTGTCCCAAAATATTTAGATTTTAACAATTAATGTATCACATTATCTTGGAGTTATCAAAGCCTACAACAGAGAAAATAATTAATTACATGTATTTTATGAGATTCAGATCTTGTTTTACATTTGTGATATTTTGTAAACACTACAAAGAAGCAATGGGACATTGTTTCTAATGGTCCTGACCTTGCCTTGCTTTGTGCTGGGCTAAAGTGATATGAACATCTATGTTCCTAAATGTTACTTAAAAAGAGGTATCTTCAAATGCAGAATCAATTGCTGTGTCACTCTTTCATGATAGTTAAATGATACTGTAGGAATCAAATACAGATGATGCTCTTTGTCCTTGAGATGTGACAGCTCCTTCAACTTAAGGTATCTTTATGGCTGCTCTAATGTGTACCTGAAGATATATTTGATTTAAATTACTTTAGAGTCATGGGTCACAAAGAGCACTTCAATGCTGTCTTCACTTAGCTGCGTCAACTGATTAGCTGCAGCCAAGATCCCTACAAGGAGGCCTGATTCCTCACCTAAAAAGCAGGAAGAATCTCGTACAAGGGCTCTGAAGTGAATTACAAGCCCATCTATAATCAGATCCAGGAAAAACTTTCTCAGTGTTCAGAGATATTTGGATCAAAGTGTTACTTTCTCAGTGTTTCTGTCCAATCAAGCTTTGTTCATATGATGACAAAAACTGTATTCATCACTAAATCCTATGATAGCTTTTCCCTCTGAAATTCAGACCTCCTTTCCTAGGACTTAGACTGGAAAGTGACCTTTCTTTGTCTGAATATGAAGACATTACTGAATGCTTTGCTTTGAACGTATCCTAGTGGGTTTCTTATTTAGTTTGAATTCTGTAGGTTCTGTCTGGAATTTTTTCTGCTGTAAAATCTGTAGGAGTGTAAGTGAAATGGGAGCTACTGAGCAATGTACTGACTCTTCTTGTGTTCCTCCCAGTCAAATGTCAGTCATGTTTTTTTGAGTACAAAAGATGTGTGTGTGTGCACACCAGCTGTTATTTAAAATAAATAAACCATTTCCAGTGAATTCCATGGTGTCTTTTTCTGCCCTCAGCTGTTATGCTATTCTGATAGTCTTGCTTTATCCAGAGCTTAAATAAACTTAGGAGTAAGTAAGTACTTTAATTCTTCTGTCAAACAGACCCGAGCATAAAGATATGACTAGCTTATTTGTGTTCATTTTCCACGAACATTTGCAGTCACATTTTTAAATGAAAATGAATAGGTGAATAGTCAGCTTCAACTCCAGACAAACCGGCCTCTGGAGCTTCTTAATTCATACTCAAGGGTGCTTTGTACTCCTTGAAGAGCCAAGTAGCCTCCAAGTGCAGTTAAATGGAGTCAATCAAATACTCTTTTTGTGCTGGATGTCTCCCTCACCTCCTTGCATCTTAATTTCTTTATCTCCTTTTTTCCCATCTCTACTCCCTGCTTTTTTCCAAAAAGCAGTATTCCAAATCACTCATTCTTCTCTCATTTCCATATTAATCCTCTCTACTCCTTTACCCAGTCCTTCTGAATCTAGGCAGTGACTTGTTCTCTTTAATTTTTTCTTTCAGAGTCATTGTTCTAATGATGGTGATTCTGGACACTATTTAGACAGTGAAAATTGCATGATTTTATAGTGAGGAATATTTTTAAATATGAGAAAGAAGAAAGATAAATCCTGGAAGACTCCTACCTTCAACAAATGCTATTTCAGGTAAGGAGGATGTTACATGAACCAAGGTAGCATGCTCCCAAGTCAGCTTACTTCAGATGTCACAGCTGGATGGAAACTGGAATTGCTGTCCTTTGGGAAATTCTACTGTTTGATGTTTGTTTTCCAACTAGCATATTTCTCTTTGTTGATAGCCAAAGGTAAGATCATCCTTTAAATATATTTTTGGAGTTGATGGGGCATGGTGATGAGGACAGGAGATTATTTAATGCTCCTGTGGAAAAGAAGTATTTGGAGCACCACGGTGCACTGATCCTGAATGTTCCAAACACTTTCCCAGGGCTACAACTCTTAAGGTAGAAACCAAGAACTGCTTGATTTGCACAGGTGGCAAGAGAGAAATGCACAAACCCTGATGCTCCTGTAGTAATTAGTGGTGGTCTCTAAGAAGGAAGGGAGGTCCAAGGTTGCTTCTATACCCAACAGCTGCTGTAATAATAGGAACCCTAATCCCTTATCATGCTGTACCCTATATTGTTTCTATTTTACCTGGTATGTTAAAATTAATGCTCCTTTCTCTACACCATTTGGTAAGAGCAAAAGTTCAGCCTTGCTCTGGGATTTCAGCCCATGTGAATAACACAGAGCTTATTCAAGGACTTCTCTATATCTCTAATGTTACTTTCCATGCACGACAGTATCAGAATCGGGACTGAGGACAGAAAAAGAAAATCTTACAGTACTGAAGGTTGTTAAGTGTCTATATAATAAGTATTAAAGACCCAGACTTATTGTTGGATGTGTGTGTGACTAGATAGTTTGTGTAAATTTATTTTTGTATGTGTATGAAGATAATTGATTAGACATACATATTTTCAGATCACACGACACTGAGGGACCAATTTTAATCTCATGAATAATTTCCAGTGTGACAAATCTTGAATATCTTGTCACTGTCATTACAAAAGCCAGTTGCAAGCAGATTATTCACTCATCATCTGAGATTCTCTGTTCTCTATTTGCTTGAAAAATGTGTTCAGGAGTTACTTCTAAGGATGTAACACACTCGTCTAACTTTTCATAAAAAGCAACTGATTGGAAAAATACACCTAATTGACAGAAATAATTTAAACCAAGTGGCTACCTGATGAAGGCAATCCCTCTTCTCCTTCTGTATCTTTTTTTTTTTTTCAAAGACAACACTGAAAGAACCCAAAACATTTCAGTTCGTGTATGTTTTACATTTTTTTTTTTTCCATCTGCTTCACAAAATGATTCGTCATGGAAATCAAAAGCAAAGAGGAAATTTTAGAGCACTTTAAGAGGTGTAGTGTACCTAGAAAGCAGTGCTCCAGAGACAACACTGGAACAGAGGAGTCCCAGAACTAAAATTTTCATGAGACATTGCAGATAGTAACATGGCCATGATGTACAGACCTGTGTTAATTTCTCAGGGACAGGGGAGGAAGAGAAGGAGTATATACAGTAATACTTAGGAGAAATGCAAGAGTAGAAAGAACTATGGGCTAGGAAGGTGAAACCTTCATTAAAATGAATGTATTAACAGAACATGATTCAGCAGAACTGAGATGGAGAAAATATAATTTCTCTAACATAAGATAACAGCTGCTCCACCTGCTAGCCCTACCTTCTGATACACCTCCTGCCATTTTAGATGTCAACCAGTTTGAAAGGTTGATGAAAATAATGGGGGAGAGAGAGAAATGACACATGGCTTGAGAAGTCAGCACATCACTCTAAAAGCCATAACAAGCAGGATGGACAAGTGGAGAAAGAAAGTGTAAACCCAATACAAAAAGAGTTAAAAAATAATAAATTTCATTGCACGACCAATTATACAGTCAAAAATTGTGAAAAAGAAGATTTACTTTTTTAAAGAAGGAATTCTTATCAAATTTATGTTATTTGCTTTTTCAAATCACTAACTCATGTTCTGGAGTTACTCTCCAAAAAAAAAAAATAGAAGAGAGAAATTTACTTTTAAAAATTTAAAGCTACGATTCAGGCAATCTGTTTATTCCAGAAGACAAGAATTTATGAAAAGTAACAAGTGCTGAAAAATGCATGAAAAAAAATGAGTTGGCAGAAGGAATGGGCAAAAGTCCAGTAAAAGAAGGTTCAGATGCAATAATAGTTTTATATCATTAATGCTGATGAATCCCATCTTTGCCATTCTGGATCTCAGTTGTTTATTGGTTGGATTATTTTTTGGGGGGATGAAGATTAACCTAGGGGTCATAGCTAAAGACAAATGTTGAATTTATTTTTTTTTTTTCTGTAGCGAAGAGGGTTTTGAATGGAACAGGTAAAAGATACAAAGGACATTTTAAAATTCTGTCAGTAATTGAAAGCAGTCAAGAGTTTTATATAGAGCTACAGAGCTAAGAGCTTTGTGGGATAACATGCTGCTGAAAGGATGTGGAAATTGAGCCGTAGCTAGGGAGCAAAAGTGATAGTAGCAGATAGAGCCTGTCCTTTAAATGTTCATTAGAACTTTGTTTTTCAGACTTTCAAGAGCTGTTGATCTTTAATTTGTTATTCTGTCATTCCTTCTCCTGGTATTACAGCTTCCTTTGTAATATAAGCTAAGTTATTTACTGCCTAAAAATAAAATAAAATAAAATTACCAAGCTGTGATTTTATGTGCAACAGAAATGAAATCTGCAAATCAGCTAGTTCAATGACAGGTGTATATTCCCCAAGAATACCCAAAGGAATGTGTTTTACTTCCTACTTCTTATGCTACTTTCTGATTGCTGGAGACCAATTGAAACTGAATTAATTTTGACCAAATAAAACATTTCATCTTTGACCTCCGCACAAGGAAAAAAATACTGTACAAAGTAGACTAGCACCAGAGGATAGGGATCTAGCTGAGAGGTGAAATACAAGTTTATTTTATTTTCCTAACTTTCACAGTGTGTCATAAAAGTGCAAAACTGCAAATGTCTTCATGGAGAGCTCACTAGAGTCCTTGGTGAGTCTTCAGTGAATTCTTTTATGTTCTTCTCCTCCAGAATGTAGCAGCAGATGAGTTCACCCCATGATGCTATATAATTGCTCTGAAAGATACTATGAACAGAAAATCTCCATAGAAAATGTATTGTTGATGCCCCACAACAACATGGAAGAATAAGTAGGGTGCCTAGGGATAAAGAATAAAATTCTTGAAGACACCCAAGTGATTTCAAAGCCCAAGTTCTGTTTCCAACAGTGAAGTATGTGTGTAAGCCCAAATCCTCAGAGGAACATAGGACTTAATATAGGATGCAGTAAACTCAGTGGTGCCACAACTAGACTGCTACCAGTACCTGAGCTAGTCATTTTAAAGTTGACTCACATATCTGTAGTTGCAAGACTACCCTGGGGGTTATTGACTCAAAAGCCTAATTCGTTTTTGAAAATGGGACTTGGGACTCTTAGCTGGTTTAGACCCTTTGGAAACATGTAGGATATGATTCAGCCTTGCAAGGCCCAAAATGCCTTTAACTATCGTTGTCTTCACAGGGAACTGGAAGCATAGGAAGAAAACTAGCAAAACACAAGTGTAAGAGTGAACAAACTGAAGAGAAAGAGCTTTCTTTTTTTTTTTTTTAATTATTTTTTTTTGTAGCAACTACTATACAGTGTTTAATTTTTAATAAAAAGTAAGATTGTTTTCATCATATATATATCTATAATTGAACTCAATAGTCTTAAAGCTCTTTTCCAACCTAAATGTTTATATGATTCTATGATTCTGTCTGTAAGTATACCTGGTGTTTAAATATGTCTATGTCTACATACATTATTGATACTGCTAAGCATGACATGAAATATCAAACCAAGTGGCCAACCAGGAATAAATCCAATGCACCTGTGCCAGGAACATATGCATGTAATGATTAATAAACTGAATAAATACCACATATAGAGCAATCTTCCTTCAGAATATTCCCACTTACCCTAGATAATTAATTGTTGCTTCGTCGCCTTTTGCTGCATATTTTCTCTATAAAAAAGGAAGTCTCAAAATATGACTATATTCTCAACAGGTATCTGTTCTTATACAGTAACCATGTATTGCTCAACCTTGTCTTGGAGACTCACCAAAGAGATCAGATCAGAGGAATGCAGTTGTTAATACAACAGCAAGTTTATGAGAAAAAAGAAAAACCAGAGTGGATGTTGAGGTTGTCATGCTCTGAATATATAGGATTTTTCATAGCAAATATGCCTATAGTTTGCTCCATTATTAACCTATGGCAACCATATGTAAGGATCACATTAAGAATTTTTCCTTTTAATTTGTGTTGCATACTATATCCTGAAATAACCACATCTAATGTATTGAAAGCATTACTTCAGCTTAATGATAAGAGTTTTCTGTAATGGAAAGATGTGCTAGTTTGACTAAAAACAGGATGATTTCTCCTTCCAGTAGTTTTTCTTTCACTTAAGTTTCGTCCAAGTAACTACAGTTTCTGAGGTTAGCTATGGCACAAGAGATACAGTTTCTAGGAATTACATGGCAAGATAGGCGTTGCCAGATCCCGATAGAGGTGATGAACACAACAGCAGCTGTGTCCACACCAACTAACAGAAAGGAAACACAAACCTTCTTAGGTGTTGTAGGTTTCTGGAGAATGTTTATTCCAGATTATAGCCAGATTGTATGCCCTCCATCAAGTGACCTGAAAGAAGAAGGCTTTTCAATGGGGTCCTGAACAGCGGCAGACTTTTGAACAAACTAAACAAGAGAGTGTGCATGCAGTAGCCCTTGGACCAGTCAGGGCAGGAGCACATATTAAAAATGTGCTTTATACTGCAGTTGGAGACCATGACTCTACCTGGAGTCTCTGGCAGAAAGCACCAGGGGAGACCTGAGGTCGACCGCTGGGATTTTCGAGTCGAGGATACAAAGGCTCTGAGGCTGACTATACTCCAACTGGAAAAGAAGTATTGGCAGCAGATGAAGGAGTTCAAGCTGCTTCAGAAGTAGTTGGTAGCGAAGAAAAGCTCCTCCTGGCGCCCCGATTACCAGTACTGGGCTGGATGTTCAAGGGTAAGGTTCCATCTACTCATCATGCAACCCATGCTATATGGAGTAAATGGATTGCATTAATCATGCAGTGGTCTTGAATAGGAAACCCCAGTCTCCCAGGAGTCTTAGAAGTGATTATGGACTAACCAGAAGGTAAAGACTTCAGAGTGTTGCCAGAAGAGTAGATGACACATGACAAAGAGGCCCCACCTTATAATGCATTACCAGAGAATGAAAAGTGATATACCCTGTTCACTGATGGATCCTGCCGGGGAAACATTCGAGGTGGAAGGATGCTGTGTGGAGTCCTACATGACAAGTCACAGAAGCCACTCAAAGACAAGATGAATCAAGTCAGTTCGCAGAGGTAAAAGCTATCCAACTGGTGTTAGACATTGCTGAATGAGAAAAACAGCTAGTAATTTATCTGTATACTGACTCATGGATGGTGGCAAATGCCTTGTGGGAGTGGTTAAAGCAGTGGAAGTGGAGTAACTGGCAGTGCAGAGGTAAACCCATTTGGGCCACTGCATTGTGGCAAGGTATTAGTGCCCAGCTAGAAAATCTGACTGTAAAAGTATGTCATGTAGGTGCCCATGTACCTAACAGTCAAACCACTGAGGAACACCAAAACAATGAGAAGGTAGATCAGGCTGCTAAGATTAAAGTGGTTCAGGCAAATCTAGACTGGGAACATAAAGGTGAACTTTTTCTAGCTTGGTGGACTCATGATGCTTCAGGCCAGCAGGGAAGAGATGCAACATACAGATGGGCTCATGATGAACAGATGGACCTAACCATGGACACTGTTGCACAGGTTATCCATGAATGTGAAACATGTGCTGCAATTAAGCAAGCCAAAAAGTTAAAGTCTCTGTGGTATGGAGGACAATGGCTAAAATATAAATATGGGGAGACTTGGCAAATTGACTATATCACATTTCCACAAACCCACCAAAGGAAATGTCATGTGCTCACAATGATGGATTTCCATCATTTCCAGATGGCTGGAAACATATCCCATGCCTCATGCCACCACACAGAACACTATCCTAGGCTTTGAAAAGCAAGTCTCATGGCAACATGGCACCCCAAGAGCTCAGTCAGACAATGGGACTCATTTTTGATGACACTTGAGTCAAAGAACATGGTGTTGAGTGGATATACCACCTCCACTATCATGCACCAACTTCAGGGAAAATTGAGTGATACAATGGCTAGTTAAAGACTACACTAAAAGGAATGAATGGTGGAACTTTTAAAAATTAGGATAAACATTTAGCACAAACCACCTGGATTGTTAACACCAGGAGATCCATCCTGCTCAGTCAGACCTTTTGTCTATGGTAGAAGGGGATAAAGTCTCTGTGTTGCATGAAAGGAATATGTTGGGGAAAACTGTATGGGTTTTTCCTGCTTTGGGCAAAAGCAAACCCATTCTCTGGATTGCTTTCTCTTAGAGACTTGGATGTACTTGGTGGGTGATGCTGAAGGACAGTGAAGTTCAATGGGGACTTGACTCTGGATGAGAATACTCAGTTCTGAACTGTATGATGTTAATTGCTACATAATGCTAACAGTGTTCAATAAGTGTCTTTCAGGCTAACACTGTGGTGATGAAACCAGAGCTAGCTTCATCAGGTGGCATCCAGTAGCTTCCTCAACATTGACATCTTTAACCTGCAACCCATGAGCACGAACCATGCCAAATCTTACACCATTGCTCCTGCCCTGAGAGACTGCTATAATGGATGGAAACCTGCAATCATGAACTAAATGAATTCAATGAATTTCTTTGTGTAGAAGGATGAATCATGAACTAGTGTCTGTATATATATGTATATTTGAAGAAGGAAGAAGTAGTAGTGACCTGAGCATGACATAAATAGTATGGAATGAGGAGTGGAATGCCCTGGTTTGGCTAAAAACAGGACTACTTCTCCTTTCAGTAGTTTTTCTTTCGGTTAAGTTTCTTCTAAGTAACTGCACTTTCTGAAGTTAACTACTTATTTTCCAGACAGTGTCTGCTTTCAGACTTGATAATGCTTAATGTTTTTATTGCTGCTGAAGGGACTGGTATGAAGAAAGTCACACGTTTATACTTATTCTTATGGGAACCAAAGTGACTGCTGGCTCTCTCATGTTAATCAAGAGAAGAGTCATAAAAGGGTCGCACTTGTGCAAAAATGTGGACAGGACAAGTAACCAAAAACTGACCAACTATGTATTCCATCCTATCTATGTGTAAAACTCAGTATAAAGCTAAGGGATCATGAGGGTCAGTCTTTGTTCTTTCATGGCCAGTATCCCTGTGTAACCCTGCTCAATCTCCTGCCTCCAATCCTGATCCATGCACTCCTGAATCCGGTTCCTGTCATCTGCAGGGTCCAGTCCAGGACATCCAGGT
>NW_009592734.1:0-44011 GCF_000690535.1 Cariama cristata
CTTGATCTCCTTTTCACCCCCGCTGTCTCCCCCTCCCTGATGCCCATCCCCGAAGGATATGTAGCCTCATTTGCCCTCAGGCCTCCTCCCTTTCCCTCGATACTCAGTGTTTCCCTCCCCCACCCCACCTTCTCCAGACACCTCCCTTTTATTCACCTTTTTTTTTTTTTTTTTAAATCTATAATTATTGCCTGGCGCATAGATAAACGTCTGGGGAGGGGGCGGGTTGCCAGAGCTTATATCTTCTCCTGACAGAGGGGTGAGCTCCAGTACAGTCACTGGGCTGCAGTGGTTTCTCAGGGCCCCAGGTATTTAGGGGGTTTCCTTCCCGCCACCCCTGCAATTAATTAATTTAGTAGGGACATCCCACTGACATTAATGTTTCTGTGTTTTAGGAAGGAACTAGCCTTTGCTGGTCGACCCCAGAGAGCGTGGTTACCCTGACAAAGAAGGTGACGAGCAAAAAGCAACATCTTCACCATCCATAGGGTGACTCTTGTCAGATATCCCACCAGCATTAAACTTTATGAACTATGGAAGATCCTAATTAGCCCAACGTGGTGGGATGCTCCTGCACGATTTCTTGTTTTACCTCTGGCCATTTATATTTTTCTGTGAGTTTTCATGGATTTAGAGACTCAAGTCACATTTTAAAGCAGTTTTTTTTTACTGTAGCGTAACAGGATAAGATCTGTTCAACGCTGTCTTGGCTAAGCCAGGAAGGGTATCCAGCCTGCATGGACAGGGCAACATTCGCCTGTTCCACTGCCTTTTTTCGTGACTACAGCAGTTCATCTCAGGGTGCGTTCTGCCTCCCCGGAGGACACGTTGACTTTATTGAAAAAGTAGAATCGTTCACTTATTCAGACTTTTTCCGGGATTATTTGATTCCCAACCATCCCTGTATTTTCTCAGCTAAATTCACGGAAGACTGGGGCAGCAGGAGAAATTGGGTTACTTGGGATGGAAAGCCTAACTTTGATCATTTGCTGCAGAAGTTTGGTAAGTCATGGCATTTTTAATACCTAATTAAAACATGTAGGCTAAATGACACAGCTTTTTTTTTAATCTTAGAAATAGAACTGCTAGACAAAACCAAGCAATTCTCCAGGCATTTTTCTAAGTTAATACATTCATTTTCTATACTTACTCATACTTTATGTTTCACAGATTCCGATCTTGAATTTATTCCCACAATGAAAAAAAAAAAATAAGAAGTGTTGTATAATTTAACCATACCAATTTATATGCCTGCTTAACGTTAACCAGAGGAGCAGCCCGACACTTTTGCCAGACAAGGGGAAAGTATTCTGTAGTTACAGTGAAATATCTCTTCAGGCTGTAAAATACTAGTGTATTTAATAGAAATCAATACCCCATCCTAATGTAGTTTAAGAGGAAAATTCAGGTCACATTAAGTAAATAACTTCTGGTCTGAATAATGTTTGCCTAGAATGATGGTGTTGGGAGTGGGAGCTGGGCTAGGGATTGTTGCTTTATATGTTTGTACCTACTTAGCATTATGGGGCCCAAATGTTAGAGGCTGCTGCAGTGATTAAGGTTAAGGGAGTTCAGTTACAGCATCGATTATTCTGTCCCCTCCTGAGCTCAAAGAGTTTGTATTTCAGGAGAGGCTGTAGTACCTGTTGCCAACTGTGATGTCAAGGAGTACAATTCTAACCCAAAGGAGCAGCTCCCCTTCAAGGAGTATATAAAGTACTGGAAAGAGTACATTAAAAATGACTACCGTTCATCCCGAGGGTGCCTTTATCTAAAGGACTGGCACCTGAGCAGGTAAGAGAGCACTGTGGAAACCGCTACATGCCATGCACAGCAGAGAGCTGCTGCGGAGCTTATCTTCTAATGCCCAAGTGTTTAAATGCCACCAATAGTGTTTGTTAGCGTTTGCCTGCCAAAATACCAATCTTATACTGCACTCTTCTTGTGGTACTTCACAGGACATGGTCTTTAAACAGGTCATTGTTTCCTGAAGAAGCTGACATTGTTGAGCGCTTTCCTCTGTGTTTTATGTGTGGAAACTATGTGGCTGGAACATTTGGCTTTTGTTTGACTGCTACAGTGGAAACCTTACTTCTTAAAAAGAAAGGGGAGATTCCTAATTATGTTTAATGCAGTGAGCATGTGTGATTTATAGTATGGTCTTTAAACAGGTCATTGTTTCCTGAAGAAGCTGACGTTGTTGAGCGCTTTCCTCTGTGTTTTAAATGACTGTATGTTATCCCTGTGGAAACTATGTGGCTGGAACATTTGGCTTTTGTTTGACTGCTACAGTGGAAACCTTACTTCTTAAAAAGAAAGGGGAGATTCCTAATTATGTTTAATGCAGTGAGCATGTGTGATTTATAGTCCTTTATTATGTATTTTGGTTTCTGTTAACCTTCCCAATCGTTAAAGTTCTCTTCACCCTGTTCTGGCTTAACTTCCCCTCCAGTCTGCTGCTTGCAAGGTGGATGCATTGTTCATTCCCCATGTCTGTGTAGGATTTCTGTGTCTTTTCACTCAAATCTCTTCTTCCTTAAACACATCCTGCTCTTAATCCAACTTCCTTGTGGTCAGCTCTTGTTTTCATTTTTGAGTGTGCCAGTGACTTACAATAGAGGAAATTTGTCAGTCTGCCTCCCTGTTTGTCTGCTTTCGCAGACACCGATGCTGTGGCTTGCGATAGAAAGTCTGCACATTCAGCATAGGATGGGAAAGGGGCAGCATATCCTGTAGGAGAAGGCCATGGACTTGTCAAAATCCCACAGCCTGGCTTCTCTCCTAACCTGCACACCCCCAGCCTGTCATCCAGTTGGACAACCAGTCTTGCAGGTATCTCATCTAAAGAGAATGTGTTTATTAGGAACTGTCTTTAACATAATTAGAAGGAGTCTCCCAAATAGCAATTAACCTTCACAGCTTTCCTAGGAGACAGAAAAGCAGTGTTGCGTGCATTTTACATACAGCTGAGAGTTGTCAATGGTACAAAGGAGATGGCAGCTAAGTATTAATGGCCTGCTAGAGACCTGATCGATCTTTGTATCTGGGTTTTGGAAACTGAAGTAGAAGGAGCAATGTTGCATTTTTCTGAAACTTGTTTCCAACACGTTATCTTTTTAAGAGCTTTCCCCGAGCAAGATGTTTATACAACCCCTGTGTATTTCTCATCTGACTGGCTGAATGAATACTGGGATGCTATAGCTGTGGATGATTACCGGTTTGTCTACATGGGACCTAAAGGTTCATGGTAAGACAGTGTGGTTTCTGTCATTCTTACATACTCTTTATTTAAGATTAATATTACGGGGGATTATCACATTGTCCTTCAGGACAGCATCATGCTGCAGAGGCAGTGTGGCTGTACTGTGTAATGTTGGACCTGAACCCAGCGAGTTTTGTTTCTCAGGGAGCTGATTTGGTTCTGGATGTGAGCTGTCCTTATGCAGTCAGCTAAAGTGCTTTTGTGCTTCAAAAAGCTCTGAATTGTCCACACAAAATCTGCAAAAATTGTTAGCTAGCTTGTATAAGGTTTTAAAGCGGCAACTCCCTGGGGGTCATCAGGCACTTGTGATTTGCAAAGTCAACGGAAGCCTTGAGAGGTGCTGATGAGTTGGACAAATATTTTGCAGGTGAAAATTTAAGTCCATCATTGGTGATAAAGTTGCATTTACAGTATTCTCATTCACATCATAGAATCTCCTGCCATTGAGGTATTTGTGACAGATTCAAAGCTAACTGATGGAGAAGCACAGAGGATATAAAACACTGCAATACTATGTAGATATGGTGGCCTTTTAATACATAAAAGAATCAAAATTAAGTGAAGAGGATGACAGTCTGGGATCAAGTTTGCATAGTAAAGGTTGATTTCTGTGTATATGTCTGATTCTCAGAGACTTTAATTCATTTTGCAGCTTTTAGACGTTGTCTTTATTTAAACCTCTGATTTGCCCCACAGGACTCCATTCCATGCTGATGTCTTCCGTTCCTATAGCTGGTCAGCCAATATATGTGGGAGAAAGAAATGGCTGTTGTACCCTGCGGGACAGGAGGAGTACCTGAAAGACCGCCATGGCAACTTGCCCTTCGACGTGACTGCACCTAGTCTTCAGGACAGGAGCGTTTACCCTCGCTACAACCAAAGTCAACCCCCTGTTGAAATTGTGCAGGAAGCAGGGGAGATAGTCTTCATCCCTAGCGGATGGCATCATCAAGTTTACAATCTGGTAAGATAACAGATACCATCCTTTTCATCACACAGAGAGATCATCAGGTAGCAGGCTTGAATCAGATCAAACTTTGATTGCCACAGCATGTTGTGGATGCCAAAAGTTTAACTGGGCTGCAAAAAGTTTGGAGAGATTCACAGAGGAAAGGTCTATCAGTGGCCACTCAAGATGATTGCTAAAAGCAAGCCTGAACTCATAAGCTCCTCAGGTCATTGACCACTAGAAAGAATTTCTTCACCGAAAGGGTTGTCAAGCACTGGAAAAGGCTGCCCAGGGAAGTAGTAGAGTCACCATCCCTGGAGGCATTTAAAAGATGTGTAGATGTCGTTCTTAAGAACATGGTTTAGTGGTGGACTTGGCCATGCTAGGTTTACGGTTGGACTCAATGAACTTAAAGGTCCTTTCCAACATAAACAATTCTATGATTCTGTGAAGAAGCTGTCTGCACCTTCTTTTATTATGCTTTTCGTCATTAGATGCTACTAGTCACTGAGAAATAGGATGCTAGGTGAGATGGACTTGTGATGCGGCTGTTAATCTTGATTTCTAAGTGTAAATTGTAATTTAATAATGGAAAATGCTAACAAATTGGTCTCCATGGTTACAAACCCAAATTAACAACCTTGTTCTTTTTTCCCCACCACCTTCTGCCACTTTTGTGCTCTTAAAAGGTATGCTCAGACAGAAGAACTAGAGACATTTGCCAGTTTACAGAGTGAAACAACATTTGGTTGTTCAGGGACATTACAAAGAAATAGCCATGGTATTGGTGCCAAAGAAGCATTTCGCTTGCTGAGGAATGAGATTTTACATTTTGCAGCATCAGTGATGTTACAACTGTTTTCTCACACTTCCCTATGTAAGGCCTAATAACCATTTCAATTATTCCTTCAGGAGGATACCATTTCCATTAACCACAACTGGGTGAATGGCTGCAATGTGGCTATAATGTGGTGCTTCCTACAGGATGAATTAGCAGCTGTCCAGCGGGAAATCAATGAGTGGAAAGACCCTATGGATGATTGGCACCTACAATGCCAGGTATAACAACATGATGCTGGTTGCCCGACTCTCTTAGAGGATCATATATTTCAGGCATGCATTGCACCACCTTGTCAGAGTTGTAAGATGCAAGAGTCCTTAGCATCATACCTGGAATTAGTACATGTTTCATAAGGAAATAGGAATTGGTGACAACTTCATTTTACAGGAAATCAAATATTACTTTAGTGAGATGATAGGGAAAGGCTTTTGCCAGTGCGTATTTGCTGTGTCAAGATGATCAGGATGTTGTCTGAAAAACTAATGCTCTAAATGCTCTTCTTCAACTGTCAAGGTTAGTATTAGCATAGAGATCAATCCTTTATGTAGTATTTATGTTCCCCTTTATAAAATCTAAGTGCTTTTTCATGTGAACAGAACTAATAAGACAGACCCCACACAGAAGAACTGGTTTGAAGACCACTCATGATGAAACAGTAAATCTGAAACAAGCAAAATTAAGGTGAAGGTGGCAGTGTGTTTCTGTGTCTGCAAAGTGATGCTTTCAGAACACATAACTATACTGAGCAGTGTTGTACGCTTGCAAAACCTTAAGCATGAAACAAATGTGAAGTTTATTTCTGGAGGCTGTTACTACTGTTAGTTTGATGTCCTTCAAAAATAGTTTCAAAAAACACTGCCATTGAGTACTCAGAAGCAGCAGGCTGTTGCTTGGGGCTAGTGGAATTTCAAGTAAGGTAAAGAATTTTAGTGCCATTGGGGAATTACAAAAAATATAATTAAGCATGGTTACTTATGATTCCTGATAGTTACTAGCTTGATAAACTGTTTTTGTAATTCTTACTATAAATAAAAGAGAGTTGTTTCCATTTCAATGCTGGGTTTTTTTCCCCTAGTTGATCATGAAGTCTTGCACGGGTATAGACTACAAGGAGTTCTACAACTTCCTCAAAGTCATTGCCGAGAACAGGATTTCTGTCTTGGAAAACGGCCTCGATGACGAAGCTTCAGCAAAGAACACTCCCAAAGCTGCCATTTCCACCTTAGGCATGCTCCATGCAGTGTTTGATTTAAAGAGGACTGTGAAGGTGTTAACATCTTTGAGTGCTAATGAAGATTTCAAGAAACTAGACCTGACGTCACTTTCTCCACCTCCGGAGGCATTGCTCCACCACTTGAAAGCAGCAATAGATACAGCACTACTCTAACTTCCTATTTATTCAGTTCTTTGTAAAATGAAACTTTTGCAAAATGGGTGTTTGTAGAAGACTGACTCCTCCCTAATAGCCGTTGCAGTCTAAGTACAAAGAGCCTTAATATAGAGTGGGGAGAGAGTACATTCATAACAAGACTGAATACTTTTTAAGTTGACAGCATTTGAGTATCTAGAGTAACTGAACAGGAAAAAAATCAAAGGAAAAATGCAAATCACATTAGTGTTATATTATGAGTTCTGCTGGCCAGTATGCATTCAGGGAAGGGGAACAGAAGTTCTCTGTGGATCAAGCTTAGATCTGTCAGGGCTAAACATTGAGACTGCAGTAGTCTGCACCATATTCCCTCGCCTTCTGAGAGCACTGCATACAGAGAGCAACCCTACACTGCAGACTCCAGCAGTTAAGCTCTGCTTTGCCTGGTCACAGCTAAATTACCTGTCCTGTTTCCAGGTGCAGCTCAGCTTTCCTTTTGTTTTTTTTTTGTTTTGTTTTTTTGGTGTTTGTGGTTGTTTTTTTTTTTTTTTAGGGGACTCTAGTTAGTTAGCTTCCATTGAAGCCTGAGATAGCTCAATGGCTCAACAGCTGTAGCCTGGGCGTGGAAGAGCTGACTGTACTAGTGTCCTGGAAACTGGTATCTCTCTAAAGCTGGAAGTCTCAGGTAGGGTCAGCCTTCATACTGCTCCAGGGCCCGCAGGATTAAATTTAACAGAATAATCAGGAAGCTGGAGTCCTGATAGCAAATCTACCACTAACAATTTAAGCATGTGAGCCACCCAAGCTCAAATGGAGGAACTTGAATGTACTCTCACATTCCTACACACTGTTTCAAGGCATGGTATTTTATCAAGCAGAGATTTGATTAATCAGGGAAGCTAGCAAGTAGCCTCATACTATCTCCTAAAAAAGCCATGCTGTTAACACACCAAATAGCACTACTGCATGGTTACATAGCACAATTTGCAACCTGAATGCTACCCTTGGGCTAAAAGAGTATTTCCAGTGAAGTATCCCTCTTGCTTTTACTGGTTGGTGAGAAAGCCTAGAAGCACAAATGGCTGCACACTGTTAACTTTAGTTGCTCCTCTAGGGCTCACTTGAATTATTGCTCAAGAACTTTGTGAATTTTCAACCAGATGACCAGTAAGAGCAACTAATAACCACATATTTAGAACGTGCAATAGTAGATACCTTTAGTAGACTGAAAAGTCAGATTGTTTTCTATATAATCCTGTGGAGTTTGTACATGCATGGATTTTGCATGTCCTATTTTCTAGTAGAAGTTCTGCATTTTGAGTAGGAAGTGGTACATGAAATTAAAATCAATACCCAGAGCATGGAAGAATGCAGTATGGAGAAAACAGATTTTTTTATTTTTTTTTTTTTTTAAATGGCTGTGACTACATCTCAGTGATTCAACTTTCTGGCAGGGTGTTTCTTTAGACTGGAAAACTGCCAGTTTTAAGCAACTCTGAAATTCAAAGTTCACAGCTGTTACTTGTGGTTGTTTACATTCTCAAAGACAGGCAGCTGGAGCTTTCTTCCTTATATGAATAAGGTGAGATTTCATAGAGTTGAGGAACAAAGGTTTAAAGCTGACAATCAGTGTATTGGTAGGAAAGCATGTTTTTGGTCTTGTATTTCTCAGTCTCATTGCATGCTGTGCAACTGGTATTGGCACCGACCACTTTAAACACTGCAGTTTTACAAAAGGTTTGCTTAGATGAACAGTGCTTTTCATTTCATGTCCCATGAAGCTGGAACTGCTTGGCTTTGCTGTGTGAAACCAGCAAAAACACAAGCCTAGCTTTTACACTGAGAACCTCGTATCTCAATGTACCCAGGATCAGTTTGGATGCTGTACTCTCCAGCAGACTGCATCCTCATTTGGATGGATGGCATGAGTTCGCTGTGATGCAAAAATCCAGGCAGCAGCTTTCAGGGAAGAGGCATAGTTTCTGTAGTTAGTTTCTCTTCGCTGTGGAACAGAGTTAAGGAAGGAAGAAGATAGGCCAGCATGGCAGGGTGGCTAAAGAGGTGTTGAAGTGAAGGAAGGTGGGTCTCAACTACTCAATTTCTCTTCACCTGAGCTGTGTCTGCACCACAGCATCTTCAGCTCTAAAGACATGTAACAGCGCTCCTTCATAAGGCCTGCTAAGGCTTAGTGTGATCAGTGTGAGACAACGGGGTAAAAAATAGTCGTTTAATTGCAGGAAATGATCTTAACGTTTAAGCCATGTTCTCCTTACTGATTCAGTAGGGAACAACAGCACAAAAATTAGTTTTATTGATTCAGTCTCCTTGCAATTACATTAGGAAACTAATTTGTAGTTCAAATTCTCCATTCCCATGAATGATCAAGGCAGTAAGGGAGCCACATATTTTCTAAAGTTAAAGAGAGGAAAGCAAATTCTCAAATGCCTGAAGACAGCAACAAGGTCAGATAAGAAGGATGCAAGCCTGGAATCTCTCTTAAAAATTAAACAGCTTTATTTCAATACAAAGTTACTGTAAAACATACATTAGGATACTCTCATACCAATATATTAACTATTGTAATCAGTGTACTATTTATTAAAGCATAATACTTGTGATAAACAGGAGGAAACAGCCTTTTGTTTTGTTTTGTTTTCCTAAAGTCACAGACCTGGACTATTTAAAGTAAAACTGTAAAAAAAAAAAAAAAAAAAAAAAAAGAGAGAAAAGGCAGGTTAAAATTTAGTTCAAAAAATCTTTTGCTTTAAATAAGAAACTCAGACATTACTATTTTTGTCTGATAGGAACAGGATACCAGATATCCATTTGCCTTTTATAAAGGCAGCATAAAACCCAGCCCAATTCTAATCTGATTTGTACCCCACTGGCGTCAGTGGGGGGTCTGTTAGCACAAAGCTGTACACCTAGGAAAACCAGTGTTTTTGCAGCTCTGTCAGTGCAGAAAGCCAGGTGTTTTTATGTTTTCTCTCACCAGGATTTAAGATTTCTCACCCCAGGACAACATATGTCCTTTCCGTTAGGCACGCACGAACCCCTGCAGAATTACAAAGCAGCACTAACGTGTTCAATGTGCAAGTGTGATATCCCTGAGATTTAACAGGAGTCTGCAGAGTATAAATATACACTTGTAAGTATCATAAAACAAGGAAATTAGTCAATAGCAGCTTTACAATGCAACGGAGAGGTACTGAGTTTGGCATAGGTAGGAAAAGGAATGGAAAAAATCTTCCTCTTAGGAATACAGCAAAAGCCACCTCACTCCAGGAACAGGTTGTTCAGGAGCATGGAGATGGCCTCTCCTGTCCATGCCATGTTTTTACCAACCAGAAATAGTCCCACGAAAATAGTTCTTGTGGTTTCATTTGACCACTTTCTATAAAATAACCTCTTCTCCCTTATGTCAGTTCACCAGTGCAAAACAAACACAGCATCTAAGGGAACAGTTAAATGAGGTTTCAAGGCAGATTTCGATTTGCAGGAAAGGGAAAACTACAGGGCAAAAGAAACCTTGGCCACTTTCCACAAAGTGTTTCCCAAACACAAGCTGAGGTTGCGTATTGAAGGATTTTAGCCCACAGCATCTGCACGTCTGTGCTTTCCGATCATAGCTAGTCTTAAGAGAAAACCCAGCAAGAAACCCTCATCTGATAAATAACCGTTCTTCCCTTTCTAAAGGCAGCCAGCACAGCAGCGACATGATTGCTTCTTCATCCAACAGTGTTTGGTCTAAAAAGTGCGGCAAGGAGGAGGCTCCCTTCGGGTCTTCGGGCTCAGGAGCTCTGAGTCGCGTGGCAGTTCTCTCTTTGGTGGAGTCTCATCCTCTGTATGTGTTCGTAGCATGACTGGACAAGGAACAGAGCAACCCATCAAGGAGAAGTTTTGGAACTTTGAGCCAAAATCTGGTCTCTTGCACACAAAGTGAAGCTATACTGCTCCCAAAGGCAGGATTAAATCTGCACATTATAAATAGAACAGCAAGCATATTCACTAAACTAGAAGGAAAATAACCTCCTGTGCTGGGCATATAAAGAGTCATCTAAAATTAAATGAGCATGTAGCAGTATAGAGATCAGTATCTCTGCTGCTCAAGAAAGGCTAGTGCAACTCCCGACTGTCACTGCTGAAAACATTTCCTTACCTCCAGGGCAGTTAACAGAAAGTCATAGAGTCCTCCTTGGTTGGTGGGGTCCATCAAGTCTCTGATCAGATGGATTTCAGCTCCCAGGTGCTGTATTCTAGGGGGAAGGGAAAAAAAAAAAAAAAGTCACAACTAGAACAAATCTGTGGGCACTGGTGTTTGCGGGCATCTGTTTGAAATCAGATTATGGAGAGAAGGAGGCACAGATCTGGAAGTCCATTGCTGATTCCTTGTGCGTCACCTTGATCTTCTGGGGCTGAGTCCTTGAGGTATCTGCCATGACTGGATCTCGGCAAAAATGCTCAGTCATAAGAAAAATTCAACTCCGTTTTTCACAGTCTTTCTTATTCTCCTCCTTGCTCATCTACAGTCAAGAAAGCTGCCTAGCAAACAAACCTGTATTGTCCAACGTGACTGCAGAGGAGGGGAAAAAGAAGAAAAGCTTCTGGATTTCATGGCCCCAAGGACTTCGACTCAAATTTGCTAGGAAAAAATACAGTTTCATTCTAGTGAATGCAAGCAGGTTCCTGCAGTTACAGTGAAAGCAGCACAGAGGGGAAAAAAAGAAAAGCTTCTGGATTTTATGGCCCCAAGTTTAAACATTTCACCTTTCTTTGGAGACCAAGCATATCCAGGAGGTCAGTCAAGGACTTTGACTCAAATTTGCTAGGAAAAAATACAGTTTCATTCTAGTGAATGCAAGCAGGTTCCTGCAGTTACAGTGAAAGCAGCACAGACAGAGCCTCTTTGGCAGAAACGTGTTGCATTTACAGACATTCCTACACAGGAAAAGTCTAATTACTAGATGGTCAGTGTTCAGACCTTCCTAGTCTCCAAACTGAATCACAGTACCCCACTGAGAATGGACAATAAAAGATGTGCAATGTATAGATGATGCCTTCACATCCGATCTTCAGATCAGGTGATGCCTGATGGCATCAACAATTGGTCTTCAAAGGCTTCATGTTCCTATTTTCTACGGCAATCTGAGATGCAGGTAAGACCACATTTCCCATGACAACCCTGAATTATCCTCTTGGATAAGAGATGGACACTCAGGAAGTCCCTAGCCACTTGATATCATGGCCAACACCATCGCACCACAGCTGGCAGATAGTAGCCCACAGAAACCCCAATACAACTCAGGAAAAAGCACATTAAAACACCAACCCTAATTTTTCATTTAAACTATTTGGCCTGGAAACAGGGCTGTCCTTTCTCTGACTGAGGTATCACACAACAACGGGACAGGGAAATTAAAAGCTTCCACTTACTTTGCTCGGGATACAACATACATCAGTAGGGGCAACAGGTCATCCATGGGGAGCTTGTAGTCCTTCTCCACCACCCGGGACACTGTGCTCTCTATCTCCTCATATGTCTTCTGGAGGATCACCAGCTTTTCCCGAGGATCCACCGTGGTGCTGTCAGTATGAAAACAGCCATGTGAAAGATGCTTCTACTGCACAGCTAAAGAGATAAAGCAGCAGAACTAAATAAAAAAAAAAAAAATCAGAGCAGACTATCATGCTACAAAAAAAGTCCATCAATCATCTCAGATGGCTGCACCAAAAAGGACGCAACAAGGTTGTGCCAGGAGGCATCACCAGGGAGTAACGTCATCCAGATGGACCTTGAGTCTTCCCAAGTCCTGAGTATGATCTGGTCACCCTAGTGTCAGTCTTTCATTTTAGACAGGACTAACCTGAGTTACAGTCCCTCAAATAAAAGCTAAAGAGCACGGGACAAATCACTTTGGGCAGCTCTATCAGGGGACTAATACGGTTGTCAAATCTATAAGGTTGTTTTTTCTGCCCGTAACGTCCTTCAAAGGCACATGTAGCCTGTGCTGCCTTCCCCAGAAGAGAAGTCACCTTGGCTTTCATAGGGAAGCTCTCACCAGGACTAATGTATTCCTGTCTGATGGATCCCACAACACTTCCCTCCTCCCCTTTAAATTCCTTCCCACACCATCCCCTAGGCTGGACTTCAAGCCAATAAATCAAGCTGAGCTTCTTAAATTGAGCTCTGCTTTGCTACATTAACATCTTGGGATGCCAGTGGATGGATAACCCTCATGTAGCTCCAAGTGTCCAGAGCAATGGGCTCTATCTCATGACCAGGCAGTCACAACCAGGCAGTCACAACCAGGCCCAATTTGCTATGCACACTGAGTGAACTCCATCTCATCAAAGTCAGATTTTGCGTAGGAATATCTCTGCAAAATTAAGGGGAGATATTAGCCAGGGGAGGGTTGCACTTAAACACGATCGATATTGTCTCAATATTTTTTTGGGGGGGAACTTTTCCTTTTAAACAGAAATAGTATCACCAACAACTTTTCTTTAAATAATCTTGCAGGCTGACCCAGAAATGCTTTTGTAAACAGGTGTACATTTATGGATTTTCCCAGAAAACAGAAAATCCCTGGTTGTCAGTCAGACGTTATGAACAGTGACTTACATCAGCTTCTGCAAACACTCTGTGGCAGACAGGAAACACTTGTCTTTGATAAGGGACCGCCTCTGAAAGGGAGACAAAGAGTTGTGCCTCTGTAAGAGCATCTCTCCGAGAGCCACCACATGGATCCTCAGCGCTGGACCCAAAATAAGAACGTTTGCTGCCCATAAAGGGCGGCAAAATAAAGCTGTTGTAGACAGTGCCAGTCTGAACACACTTCGACGTCTGCAGTACCACTCTGAACACAGATGTCTTTGAAACGCCACCCAGCAGGGAATTACAAAGCAATCCTATGCAGAGCTCATATTCCCACCCCTGGAAATTCATATGCAGTAACTCAGAACTCATCAACACATGTCATGTAGCTCTGATTTCCGAGTACAGTCTGCCTTGTGGTTACTTAGGTGAAGCTCAATCATTAGCCATCACCAACACGTAGCCCCAGTGCCATCTCACTAACACACCAAGCTCTTAGCGTTATTTCTTACCTGGTTGGTTGTCAGAGTGAGATCTTTCAGAGGCCAGAGGTGTCTGAAAAAAAGATTACAGAGAGAAGATTTAGAAGGCAGGTGTCCATGTCTCAACTCCACCCTAAGTCAGTTTTGACTGTTTTTATCTCCTTGTTCAAGGTGATGCTAAAGTCTTGTAGGTGCATGAGGCTGAGTTTGCTCCTCTCGTTACACTACTACGGGAAGAATTAATAGCTTGAACTCACTAACCTGAGTGTAGCATTCATTTTACTCACAGATGCTCCTGTAATAATCAATGGAGAGTTCTAGCATTTTCAGATTCAATTTCTCCCACTGAGTCTAGGCTGAATCAAATTGCCAAATTGAGACTCTGGGTCTCCTGCTACTCTGCTTAAGTCCTTGAGCTGCAGATGACGCTGTGTTAGAAAAGGTCATATGCCTCTTGAGTCTGAGTCATTGGTCCTCACATATCACTTCCAAAGAGGGATCTAGCTGCAGGAAAGGATGAAGGAAACATCTGACTCTACAGCCTCGACCCTGTGTGCCTTCATTGTTACAGCAGATAGCATTGGATGGACTACAGCCCTTTCTAAGACACATTTATAAACTCTGTCTGATTGGTCCTGAGTTGGAGCAAACCATTTGTTTGGTGAGCCAGAAAAGAAGATTTTTGCTACACAAAAAAGAGAATTAGTATAGATAATAGCAGCTTTACACTAGTCGATGTTGTCCTTCCAGACATTGCGGGCACGCCACGACAGGACTTCTTCTGCCAGACTGGGAAAACAGTGCTACAGCCAATGATGGACCTAGGAAGAGGTTATATGTCCTTTCCTCCTGTGCTGTCAGAGCTTTCCCTGGCTGCTACCTTCCCAACTGGTATCATGGGGTTGCATCCTGGGATAAAAAAAATGTCACTTACTTCTGCACATCCAGAAACTCTAGCAGCTTGATGTCAGGAAATAGACTTAGGTCCACGATCCCTTGGCAGTAGAGGTCATCTTCTCTTTCATGATAGAGCATGTAGAGCATGAAAAGCTCAGGGTAGAAGCAGGGCAAGATGAGTGGCAGGACCACACTGCATGCCTTCTGGTCACTATGGCAGAGAAAAGCAAAGCAGAGTCCTACAGTGAGCCCTATAACCTTGCTATTACCAAGAGCCACACGATGGAAGAGACAGCTTCTGAGACTGCAAGGTGTTCTCCTTGTTCTCCCCTCCTTCCTCCACTTTTGAGTTCAATATCACAGTTGGGCAGTAGCGACCTGTGTAACACTCTCATGCCTGTGCCCACAAGCTGAAGATGCAAATACATTTTATGCTGCAGGACAGGTACTGTTTCTCTACAAGATCTCCTCAGTCACTGGGAGAAACCTGGAGCATCAGAGACCTATCTCCAGCTCTTCTTTCTGAGCTGTTTCAGTAGAGCACTTGTTATTTAATCAGGGACAAAGACCAAATAAATTCAGATAAAGCCCTTTTCCAGCTGCTTACCGTTGCACCAGCCTCTTGGCTTCCTTCAGCCCACATGGCGATGGCTGCAGATTAACAGCAAAGAGAAATCCAGACCAAATGGGGACAGCTGAACAAAGATGCCTCTTCCTACCCCCAAAACCCCTAAACCTGGATCTCCCACAATTATTCCTACCTTCTTATTCTAGGAACATCATATCTTCTACCTCCTCTGCCACATTTCCCACACTGTACTCCCTATTTTCAGGCCTGCCTTTCTCTCAGTGCTGGTATGGAAGTCGTCATCCCCGCAATGAACAAGTGACTAATGCAAAGCACGCGGTAGTGCTGGGACTGCTGTCTCGCACACAGCCGTGCTACTGCTCAGTAGCTGGTGTGGGTCATCTTGCAAGGCTGTGTACCACACACACAGCTCGCTCACCACTCTATCCTGCTACAGAACACGGTTAGAAGAAGTTGCTCTCATGCTTGAAGCAGAACTACTGAAAGTTTTGCACTCAGAGAGAAATGTGGGCAATAAACCCGACTCAAATGGACAAACACAATCAGTTCAGCACTTAATGTGTTTTAGAAGATGCCCCATACGTCCAAGCAGCTTAAAATTAAACGACCAGTGGTGACACATACCTTGTATCCCCATCCACACACTTTGTGGGCAGTTGGCCTTTCTGTTTCAGTGCCAGATGGAGCAAACCCCTAGAAGAGCAGCAGAACCAAGGTTTAGTTCCCTCCCTCCTTTTTTTAAGGTTGATTTGTTATTCACAAGTGAGGAGCTCAGCTGTCCCAGCATCAAGTGGGGTATTAGTAAAGCTCTAATTCTTGCAGTGTTGTTTCAGTATTCAAATTTTACTATTTGAGGGCTTTCTTCATTACCAGTAGAAGCTGCCAGGAATGAATAAGTGTTTCAAGAATCTCCATAGTTTCTAAAGAGTAGGGTGGTCACTCTGGAAATCCTAACTGTGGTCTGCATTGAGCACCATCTCCTTGTATTCCCACTCAAGGGACTTGAGGTTTCAGGACCTGTCATTCCAACCAATTCTCTAATCCATCTACAAACATTAGATGATGTTCATACTCTGAAAAAGTAGCTTGGGTTTGTCTTGAATTTTCCAAGCCAAAACTTCATAATTTTAAAAATGAGGATTAGGGAGAGGTTGCCTTTTTTTATTGTAGAAGTATCAGCCTAGGAAACTTAGCCAGGGGCACAGGAGAGCAAGGTGGGTCTCCCTCCCCACACTGCACCTGAAAGGTCTTCAGACATGAAGCAAGCTATCCAAGGTATGCACTGAGCTCAGAAGCACCTTCACATGAACCAACACTCCGGTTGTCAGCTCTGTTGTACTGTTCATGAACACAGCTCAGATGAACCGAATCAACTTGTTCCCGTCAGGGGTGCTGCTGTTCTCAGACTGCTCCAGGACAGACAACCCTCATCATAGACCTGGCAGCTTTCCTCAAGCACACAAGGCTACACTGATAACAACAGAGCTTTTGTCCAACCTCTTCTTTTTGAAGCAATACCACCCTAAGTGTAGCTAGAGGCAGAGTTCCTCACCTCTGCCTACTGGGGCATTTCTTGTATCTTTTCCTAAAAACTATTAAAACAGCAACAGGACCCAAACATGCCTTTGATCCAGTCCTTAATTACCTATGGGCACAACCACACAACTGAACAACCTCATTTTAGAGTCACTGCCCACATCAGCCGAGCCTCAGCATGCTTACGCTGCATGTTCTTAACTCCTGTTGAGTTGAAGCACGTTAAGCTTAAGCTATTTTTCATTCAAACATAGATATCGAACACCACTGTTGTGTGCTTTGATATACTTTGCTGTCCTCGTTACTTAATGAGGTTTCTTGCTCATGTTTGTGCTTGTCTAAATGAAGGCTTATTATGGGCAGCAGCTTACTGAGCTGCCATAACTCAGTGAGATTTAGTCACATTAAAGCCTCTGGGTTATATATTGAGCCATGGGCACACTAAAGGTTTTCTAGGTCCATGTGACCTCAGTTATTGCAAATAACTTTATCTAGCACCATTCTGAAGCAACCCTCCCAAGAAATATGCTGTGAAATAAAGCAGCCCTGTCACCTGAAAAAATTATCCCAATGATCTACTCCACAAGCCCTCTATGCTCATAACTGTTGGAAAGAACCAGCGTGTTTGACTTACTGGTAAAACTCCCATATTTTCTTTGCATAGTACTTGACTTCCTCTTGTGCCATAGTCAGCAAGTGTCTGTTGGCCCCAATCCCACAATACGTTGCCTGAAAAGCTATCGCCAAGGCCTTCAGTAGCTTTCCCAGTGGGTGCAGGGAAGACTTCAATGCCTGCATGATAGAGGAAAATTAAATTTTACAAGTCAGCCCTTGCCATTAGTAGAGGATAACGCTGAAAGGCCACCCAACCTTCTCTTGTCAGCAAAGGAGAAAAAGCCTAGAGGTAATCAACTATAATTTCAGTCTATTTTTGCTGCCACAAGCCCGTTCTCCTCCCATTATCAGGCAGAGATGTGCTTAGTAGAAATGCTGTTCTGGTGAGGTTTGCTGTGACGTCCAAGGGAGAGAGCAAAGGGTGCTTCAGGGAAAGGCTGGTTGAGTGAAAAACAACCACTGAGAGTCCATGGAAGTTTATTAATAGTTTCCAGCAGCTGGCTATTCCCTGACACAGGTTGAGAACCAAGAGCGAAGCTTTATCATTGCTTCCTGGCCTCTATAGCTGTACACAAAATAAGTGTCCAAAAAGCATGAAGGATAACCCTCTTCTTCACAAGCACAGGTATTCACATATCATTTAGAGACTTTTGAAGTCACTGGCAATGTTATATGTGCTAACAGAAAGTTGCTATGATGTGTGTCTGTGTCTGGTGGACAGACGTGGATCATGGTTTTAAATTTTACCTTCTCTAAATAACTCTGTAGTGACTCCAGCCCCTGGTGCCGGACAAGCTCTTCAAGAATATCTTCTATCTTCCAGGATACATCCTCAGTCCCCCTGCAAAGATGAGAGGTGAGGGAGGAAAACCACACACTGAAGCTCTGGGATAAATCCCAATTGGTATTGCAGGTAGATTCCAAGAGGGCAATAAGAATATTAGAACAAATGAATTTTTCTCTACCCTTTTCAGTGGAATCGCTCCACTGGCTTGCAACACCTGCAATTATCTAAATTCATTGCCTTCGGCTCCCCCTACAATCAGCCTGGGTTGCATCCTGCACATGCTTGCCTGATCTGTTTTAGGTACTTTCTTAAGGGGAGATGAGTTTGCTCTGCATCAGCTGATGATGTCAGCTAGGGTTCCCTCAAATACAAGAGAAGCCAGCGATGACTGGGTCATATGCAGATGCTTACATTTAATTAACTGAATCCCATCCAAATTTTCACTTATAAGAATCAGTCTCAACAGCACAACCTTAATTTCAGGCTTAAAATTCATCCTCCTGTCTCATGAGCAGGAAGAACCGGATAATGTTTGGGATCATAACTCTAACACATGGCAGACCCTGATGTAAACCACTATCCTCTCTACACAAATGGGCTCCTCTGTTGCAATGAGGGCATGCGACTCATACCTTTGGCAGAAGAGGTACTCCTGAGATTTCCGCAGCTCCTTGCTCGTTTGTATGTGGAACCCCGTGAAAGACTCCTCTGTTTCTTCTTTGCAGCCAGAATGGATGAACTCCAGGAACTGGTCATAGATTCCCTTCCATCTCTTCTCCACTGGGAACTCGAGGCCCAGCTGACTGCAAAACATAACACGGCATTAGGCTTTTCTGCATCCCTCCTCAATCATTCCAGATTTCACCTTCAAATATGGAAGGTTCTCCAGAATCAGATATTAACACAAGAACTATGGGAGCAGAGAAAGATGGCAGTGCCTCACTGGTAATTCAACGAAAAGCAACTCAACTCTATTGTCCTGACAACGAGGTATTTTGGGTGAAGAAAATTTCCTAGTGCGTGGAACATCAATAATCTGAATCTTTGCTGGTTAATTGATCGCAGGCTTTCTGTTCCACTTACAGATATTTCTAAATATAGACTGTTTATTTCAACTGAAAGCCTGCAGAAAAGACTGACAGCAAGAAGTACAGTTGAGCAACCACCACCAGTAGCTGTTGCTGCCTGAAAAGCACAGGAAACAGGAGCCGTTTCTGCAACATAGATACTCTGGTGGACTGGAAATGTATTGAAGAGGAAAGACGAGGAAATTGAACTGGGTTTTGGGAGAGGAATTCCCTTTAGAGGACAGGCAGCTGTCTTTCCCACTGGGACTCCCTCGTTTGGGTTAAACTGGCTGAACCCAGGCCCTCCAGCCTAGCAACCAGAGCATCCCTTTACAGCGTTCAGCCCTGAAGATGAGTCTATACCAAAGGATGTGGCCTGATAGCTTCAGCTCAGTTCCTCAACCCTGCGTCCACACCGTTACCTGCCAAATCAGCATCAGTGCCCTGTGAAGCTCTGATCCTGGCTCCATAGCCTTCCTCCACATAAAGCACTACCCAATTCCAGCTCTTCAGAGCTTCACGTGCTGTGCATCACTTCTTGATTTTTGGTAGATTTCCTACCTCTACAATATCAGCTGGTAATGTTCATGTAGTAGGCACAGAAGGACAGGAAAGGAGCAAGTGAAGCATTTTAGCAGCCCAGCTTCCCTGTATATCTTGTGTGTATACACAGAAATGCGTGTGTGCGCACACACATGTGCACAAGTCACTGAAAATGTTAAGCCTCCAAAACTTTCTTCAGTCGGAAGACAAGAGTATCTCTGGGTGGACGGTGGCAGGATGGGAGTAGAACAAATGCTTTCTACTTCCTATGTGACATTAACATTAAATGACAAATTGTGCTCTCCTTTCCTCCTTCTCTCCTTGCATATAAAACAGGTTTTAGATAAACTCTTTCAGCAAGGACTGCCTTGATCCTTGTAGGGATTGATCCAATACTCCACGAAATACAAGCCATGACCCGAGAAGTCAGCTCTTGTTGCTCACGCTTTGGTTATCCTGTCATCCAGTTGCTCATTCGACGTGTTCAGGATGCCGTGCGTCTGAAGGCCTTGGCCAGATTTGTTAGTAAAGGTTCCCTCCAAAATGAAGCCATTGGCAAATGACAGCTTTCCCTGCAATGGAGAAATAAAGGGTTATTCTGCCAAGATCTCATTAGACAGAGGAAACAAGCTGGACCAAGATCTGAAATTCTCTTTTCAACAGAGCCAGCTCCTGAAGTGGTGACTAAGAACAACTTCTAGCAGAGAGGTGCCCATTTTCAGCATCCAAGGCAATAGTGTCATTAAGGTAGCAGTCACTGGAGACAACACATCCTTGCTATTGAATAACACACGTTGGATTCTGGAGGGGAAAGACTGTCACAATCGCAGAGTAAAACATTCGCATTTTATTTTACAAATACCCAGTATCTTCTTTGGGTTATAAAACTTTCTGGCTTAAATTTTACAATAGTTATTTCTAACCTAGAGTGAACACATGAAACTTCAATTTCTCCTCTGTTTTTCCTCTGCTTGCTGAAACCACAAGCAAGTTTGGCCTCACAGGTAGGGGCAATCATATGATATTCACCATAAACATTTCGAAATGTTTGCTGCTAACAAGACAAACCTTAAATTCTCTGAGGCAAATACTGAAGACATGCAGTAGCTTGACTCAAACTTAGAGGTTTTAATTGAATCAAATCCAAAGCCAAACAATATTGTTAATTAGTCTGGCTTTGAATACGAGCCTGAAATCCTCATTGCTAATAGCAGGAGGCACTCCATCTTTAGATAAAGAACAGATTTTTCTAGACTAACAATCAAAACTAATCATCAATTTTGGAAGAAACAGTGTCTAAATACTATAATCAGCCTCTGCAAAACCCACCCTGAGTCTTCTATGAAGAAGATGATGACAAACTCTTCCTCCCATGACCATTCAGTAAATGACAGGGCTCATTTGCAATCATTACCAAGTATCTATTTTGACATCCACTCAGTCTGATATAACCACACTCTTCCTGTCAGACTCATCATAGATTTCTGTAAAAAGCCAGAGGACTAGTTTTCCTTGCAACAGGGCACTTTATGAACACTTTAACCAGATACTTCTGTTAAAGATCAACCACAAAATGTTGAACGTGTCCGTGCAGCATCCAGATTGCAAAATTAAGCTTCTAAGATCCCTCAGCTATGTTAACATCTCGGTTACGTTAGCATAGTGCAGTACTGCAATTCTGTTTGGTTTATACATCATTTCCTGTGTTCTCAACCACTACAAAGGCTAAAACATTTGCTCTAAGAATACAAAAGCATCCCAACTGCAGCTGCAAAGCACAGCCAAAAATGTCCCACAAAAAGAAAAAAACCCCAAACCCTCAGTGTAAGCAAAACAGTAAAAACCAAAACAATGCACAAAACCCGCAGCTACTTGAAGTCTCTCAGCTGCAGCCTTTCTCCTGTGAATGAGACTGATATTACAAAAAAAAAACAAAACCAAACAACAAAAAAAAAACAACCAAACAAAGAAACAAGAAAAAACACTGGAAAATATTCTTTTCTGGGGGAAGTGGAGCAGGAGGGTATGAACTTTGAAGATTAATCCATGGGCCTTTCTGGAAAGCAAGCAACTGCATAGAAAACCTGAGATGAAGGACGTGCTCACCTTTCCAACAAATGTTAGATCTTCCGTGAAGTTCCCTTCGTAGACAGAGTCATCTTCCAAGAGCAGAATCCCAGAACCCTTTATTTGAAAGCAGAAGTAGTGAATTCATTACATTAACTTCCTATCTGCTCAAATTCCTCTAGAAACAGCCACTGGCTTGGACTATTTACGGGCTGCAGATTCTGAGAACCTTTTTGAAAGCCCAACATATCATTGCAACGCTGAAGAGAAAAGCAAGGAGATGCTCTAGAGATAAACCATTAGGTGTCACTGCACAGAGACGTCCTGGTAGTCAGGAGGTTTTAAACAACCGTACTATTGCATTCATTTCCATAGAAGAAGGAACAAAAGGCAGGCTTCTGTCCTAAGAACGGTCACCAAAAATTGTCATATGGGTCAAACTCATGGTCCTCCCAATCCTGTGACCTATAGGTGATTGTAGCCAAGTGCGTCATTCTTTGCAAGATGATTAAGAGGAAAGAGGAAGGCAGATGCTACGTAGAATTAGCTTTGTCCCTTGCTGTGCAGTCAACAACGCTTTAATGAGCTGCTCTTAAGCATTCATTAAATGACTCGTTCCATTACTTCCCAACTCCCATGGCTGCTGACAGCAGCACACATCTCAGGGAAGGAGCACCAAGATGCAGAACAGACACAGGATAATTCACACTAATGGGGAAAGATTCTTCTTGTTGGGGCTTAGCCCATGGTTTGAGCCCGAAGGTTTATATGTATCCATACCAGCCAGAAAATGTGGTCACTTTCAGAGCTGTAACACATTTTCCACTGGAATGCTTTTCTTGACGGAAAGCGCCCTTTCTGGCAAAAATAAAAGGTTTCCAAGGGAAGCTTCTTGGTCATACCAATTTTCCACTAGAAAAACTGAAGTGACTGCTCCCCACCCGGAAGCCTTGTGAAGTTAAAGGAACTTTTGGCAGCTGGCAAACCAAAAGACAGCTTTATTTTGGTTCCCCGCGGATGGAGGTTTTATGGAGAGCCCTTCTGACAAAGTTTCCATGCTACACATTTGGCCTAATTTGGTGAGTGGGGAAGGGATTTGGTTTTTTAAGCATGTATTTTTCATGAGAAGAAATGCTTTTGTTTCCAGGCCAGTTCTAGTGATGCCAATCCCTTTTGCTTTCCCCACCAGCATTTAAATTTTCAATGAACTGGACAGCCAACTTGTCATAGGTAAGCTCACATTGGAAAGGTAAAGACTTAATGATCTCTAAGATAAATGTAGTATCACATATAACTGTGCAGCACTTCAATATGAGTTCTGGTCTATAATTGCGACCTGATGGTCAGGTGAACAGCCAGACCTATAAGGTATCTTAGCATGAGCCAGGAGAAGTGATACTCTCACATCTAGTTCCTACCTGCACCTCAGGAAGGCGATAAGAAACAAGATTTAATCTAGGCCTTATTCTTCAAAAACATTATTATGGTAAAATATCAGTGCTTAAGTTTTCTTGCTTTCTATTTTCCCCCAAAGATTAATTATGAAGTGAAATCTTGATCTTGCCCTTGATGGGGAATTCCACATCTCACTGATCTAGAGAGTTCACTGAAAATGCATACTCACCACCATTTTATCAGCATGAAATGTCCTTTGATAGCAGACACCCGACTGGGTTACTACAATGCCTTGTCCATGTTTGTGATCATCAAGCCATGTCCCTATGTATCTCTCCCCTCTGGAATGCAATAGAAAACAAACGATGTTTTTTCCCTGTTTTCTTAGATCTTAGTCAATTTGATGTATCACTCACTGAGGCTAGTTTTACCTAATATAATGCTCCATGCAGCACAAGTGCCAGATATACTGCACAAACTCAATTCATATAATGCGTCCCCAGGAGTTCAAGCCTTATAGCAGAGGTTGAACACATCCCTCATTCATCCTCAAGTCTCCCATTCAAAACATGAGGCTTTACCACTGCCAACAGAGGGACAAAACCGTCAGGCACCTAAAGCCAGCTCTGATTCATACCACCTTTACCTATCTTTGTCTTCCCAGACTCCATATCCATTCTTCTTGTCATTTTCCCATTGTCCTGTGTATTTAAATGGATGCTCGGCTGAGAAGTTCTCCAGTATCCCAAACCCTTGACGCACGTTGTCTTTGAAGTAACCTTTGTAGACAATATCATTCCCATACCTGCAGGGAGATAAACAGAATTTAAGACTGTGATTATTTGATATTATTTGAAACGCTCTCAAGTTGCACCAGGGGAGGTTCAGGTTGGATATTAGGAAGAACTTCTTCACTGTAAGAGTCATTAAGCATTGGAACAGGCTCCCCAGGGAGGTGGTGAACTCACCATCCCTGGAGATGTTCAGAAAACATTTAGATGTGGTGCTTCGAGACATGGTTTAGTGGGCATGGTGGCATTGGGTAGAAGATTGCACTTGATGATCTTTGAAGTCTCTTCCAACCATAATGATTCTATGATTCTATGATAGCTACTCTTGGAGTAGGAAGCCAGGAAAGGGAGTAGATTAGGCTCAACTGCTTGATAAATATTTCAAATATTTGCCTGATAGCTCCGGAGCCAGTAGCTGTTCACTATTAGGAATGTGCATCACCCAAACCCAAGCTAGTCACTCCACAGTTAGCTTTCAACATTATCCAAGGACAAAACACTTCGGCTTCCAATTGTCCTGGGCGAGGCCACTCAGTCCTTGACCTCTCACCAGCTGGCTTGCAGTGACTACTGGCTAATCCAGACTAGGAGCAGATGAGATCAAGCAACAAGCCAGATTTGCCTTCACCTTTCTATGCTCACCAACCACCCCTTCTCCTGGGCTCATCCCCCTGAGAAGAGCTCCCCGTAGCTCTGTCCATGCTGGCCAGCAGATCTTCACTGCTACAACAGAGAAAGCACTTATGCTAAGCAGAGTTGTCATCCATAATTACCAACGTGCTCTCACATTGGACAACAAAGACATTAGCACAATGCTACTCAGTTGGTGCCAAGTTCCCTAGAGATTTCTGCACGTCCTGTACTCTGAGTTTGATTCGTAAGTAAGGAGCAGAAGATGCAGGTTGTAGGAAGGAAGATGGCCTATCCCATAATAAGCAGCTGGAAAGCTGGGCTATGTGCTTTCCTGTGTCACGCTTGGTGCAGTGAAAGCATCTGGGTAAGGGGTAAGTGTGGGTCAGTCTGTGCAGTAGCGACGGGCAGTCCAGTCTTCAATTGGCCAGCTCGTTTGGCTACAAGCCACGTGTGACCTAAGCGAAGACGAGGATGCTGTTGCGCTCACTGCTGCATAAACAAAACAAGCTGGTCCTGTCCATTTAACCCTGTAGACTGCAAATGAAACTGGTTTATACCTATGACCTTCTGAGCAGGCCTCTGCTTCCATTTCTGGCTCTCTCAATGGAAGGCAGATGGCAGGTAAGGCTGGGACACCACCATGTGTCCACAATACAGTGCTTTACAAACCAGGCTCCATCCAAATTCCCAGCAACGCTTTGAGACAAAGGTGTGCAAATGACTGTTGCCAGAAACATTTTGGTGAGTAAATAAGAAAACCGCAGACTCCATGTCTTAAGTTAACCTCTGGGTTTAAGCTCAGAATTTGAGTGAGCAAAAAAAAAAGCCAGCTGGGGGAACCAGCCCTTTTCAGTAGTTCAGGATAACAGTTATGACTCCCAGACCAACAATCCCATCCATCGTTAAGGAACCTATTCTACACAAGATTTAGTTCAGACAGCGTGGCCAGGGGAGACAGAGTGAGCTGTGTGCTCCACCAAGTCTATCCAGGGCTGGTGGCACACCGTGCATTCTCTGCTCTGCAACCGCAAACATGAAGGCAAACTTATATCCTCACCTATAGGGCACAGAGGATGCTATGTCAGGTGGTTCCAGTGGTCATAGCTTGCAGAGAAGATCTGACTAGTCTAATTCTCAGGAGACTCAGGGCTTGCGAAGAAGCCATACTGTCCATCTCCAAAGCAGAAGCTTCTGGCACCTGAATTACCCTGGGTTTTACACTGTGACTGAGCCTTCCACAGTCCGGAGGGAACATTTCACCCTTTAAAGAGGTGGAGTCCCCTTTTTCCCCAGAGTCCATCTTTGGGTTTTACTTACTCACAGATTCCATAGCCTCTCATCTTGCCCTCGTACCAGTGGCACTTATAGCAGTCATACCGGTCTTCAGATCGGCGTGGGACAAGGCATATTCCAAACCTGCGAGGTGCATATGGCAGAAGTCAGCATGGCAAAAGGTGACTCAGTTGTACTGGATGAAGTTTAAAAACTGAGAACCTTCCAGACTCCCAAATGATTTACATGGTTGGGGTCAGCCCTACCTCTGACACTATTTCCAGGTGTCAATGGATTTGGTCAAAGGAAGAGCTCATCTCCTTGTGAGCTGCAGTCAGAGTTTCTCATTGCTCCTTCTACAGAGTTACTTTCAGTGGTGGTGCTTTTTTTTTCCCCTCTCTACTTCTTCCCCAGTTTAGAGGCTGAGTTAGGCTACCAAAGCAACTGCTTTGGTCCAAATAAAATGTTTTCTTAATCCTGACACAAAGTATTTGAGATATTTTTTCCATTTAAAAACCTAACCTATTCTGGAACTCATGTACAAATGAGAAATATAAAAGTCTTCCTTTCAAAAAATTTTACAAAAATAATATTTGAATTTCATAGTATGGTTTCTTTCCCCTGAAAACTCCTCATTTAAAAGAGGTTTTTAAAAATATCTAAAATTAACTTTTCAAGGCATTTCACATGAATAAATTCACCTAGATTTAGAGATCAGAGGTCAGATTCATCCAGCTGAATGGACATGTCTGCATCTGAACTAGTCATCTGCCCACACTTCTTTTATTGTAGTCACTGTCAATCCATTTGCTGTAGGTTACAATGTACTCAAGCTTAAGCCAGGTCTAAAATAGATTAGATGAATTGGGCTGTAACAGTAAATAGAGACCCCCTACGAGACACCAGTGTCCCTATACCTCTGGGAGGAACCATTTCTTAGCTTATTTTGAAAGCAAGAGACGCCCTGTTTTTCAAGGCTTACCCATGCTCCAAGCCTTCTTTGAAATCTCCAACATGGTTGCGTCCATCACGCCACTTCAGTGTCCCCCTGCAATTCAAAGCAAGCATTACACAAGGGAGATCACCAGCAACATTCACTGCTGCAACAGAAGATATCAAGGCACAACCTAGAAATGGTTGACATCAAAACATTTCCTCAGGGGACAGAGACACAGAAGTTCTCCAGGCACCTCTGGGACTTTGGTTTGCACCGTAAGGATTTAATACCGTAATGTTTTCATGCCCTGGGATGAGTGGGAAAAATCCTCTTGCAAGTTCCCTCATCTCAGAAGCATTTTGTAGAGTTGCTGGGTCATCCGTTTCAGACCTTGCACATGATCCTTTTGTAATTGCAAAGCAGCACGTGATTAAGCCAGCTGAAGTTCCAGCATGGCACATCCTCATAGACAACATAATGACACCACGGTTCAAAACTTCATTATGCCAGGCACTATGAGAACAAAAGAGACAAGCACTGGCCTAAAGGGATCATACCTTTCCATCTGTTTTGTGCAGGCGTTGTAGAAATGATTACACGAGGTAACAATGCAAAATGAGACTGGAACAGTCAATGCAATGGTCGAATTACTGCATGGCCATGCCCAGTTGCAAATGCATTTCCCTCCCTCCCCACCTCCCACTCCACCCACACCCACTCACTGTTTTAATTCTTGCATCATCGCAGACACAATCAGCTCCCTACACACTCCCCAACCAGAGACAATGGAAGACGGTGCACTACCAAAACCATGACGCATTTGTTTGACTTTCACTGGGGCTGTTGCTTTAAACACCTACATAAGACAGGTTCTTTTTCTGGTATTTACAGGAAAGTGCTCAGATTAATTTAAAGTGGATTTAAAATACATCTTCTTTTTCTTTGCTAGTATGAAAACAAAGAACTTCTTCACTGTTAGAGTTGTTAGGCATTGGAACAGGCTCCCCAGGGAGGTGGTGGAGTCATCATCCCTGGAGGTATTCAAAAAACGTTTAGATATGGTTCTTCAAGACATGGTTTAGTGGACATGGTGGCATCAGGTATACGGTTGGACTTGATGATTTTTGAGGTCTCTTCCAATCATAATGATTCTATGATTCTATGATTCTATGAATGCTAGCAAAGGAGAGCAAGCCAGAGAGAATGCCTGCTCCAGCCATGGGCATGGTTTAAGCTACTTCTCAGTGGGAGTATCTCCTTCCTCCACACCACGTCATCAGGAGTACTGGGACAGACAGTGAGGCACAGACGTTTTTGCTGAAAAGCCCTGATTCACACTGCTGCAGCTTGGTGCTCATATGCTTTGCCATGCCAGCCTCTCCCTCAGAGGTGGACAAGCCATCAAGGCCAGCTTTGCTGCTCTGTAACCTTGTCTTAGTAGCAAGTCACATAGAAGAGCAATTCAGGAGTGGGAAGGAAAGCCGAGTAATTAAGCAGCTAAAAGCTCAGGTATTAAAAGCAGGTGAAGTCACTTAGTTCTGCCACAAATTTCCTGGGATGCCTCAGTCAAGACTCTTAATCTGAAGCGGCGGAGGGATTTGTTAATCTCATTTCTCCAACCCTAAAACAGGAGGAAACAAAGAGCAAGGAGAGGTCCTTGCCCCTCTGTGTCTGCACATGATGGTTTTCAGATCTCTGTTAGAAATGCAGGTGCTGGGGAAGGTGGGGATGATGTAAAGGACTGCCTCAGGCACAGCTCTACTCTAAACACTTATTTAGTGCTAGTCTGGGGCAAGGCACTTTCTCTTCCACAGGATTAAGCTTTTGATTTTGGATATTCTCCTTATTTTAAGGCTCTTTCAAACCAAGTTTCTACATCCTTTCTGCTTCAATAGCAACTGTAAATAAAACTGTGTGCAACTCAGGAAATACAAAACTTCAAAACCAGCCTGTTTTGGTGTCTAAGGAAGTTGGTCATATTTCATGTTTCTTCACAAAACCAGAGACTGTACTCTATACTATGTTAAAGAGGTTTTGGTTGGCACCATTTAACCTCTGATTTACAGACCATTCCCTTTTGGCAGAGCTCACTCTTAAACTTCAGTTGGATTTAGCGAACAGTTCTCATGTTCCCAAGACATGCATTCGAGCCTCTTCTGGTTTTGATTTTTTTTTTTAATTTTAATTCCTTTGATAATAATTTGGCTGTTAAAATAGATGTTGATAGCACAGGATAAAACTTTCCTCTCATTCACAAGCAAAGGCTTTTTATTGGGTTTTTTTTTGTCATCATGATGGCATGATTTTATGCCTCAGGCTGAGATCTTGAAACAAACATTAGCTCAAGTCTAAGTCTTAATTACAGGCATAAGCCAATGCAGCACCTTCAATGTGATCATTACCACGTTATTGGGGCAGCCTCTACAATTCACTGCATAAACCAGTATCGCTAACAAGACATCTGCAATAAAATAGATCATGTGTCAGGACTCTTGCTTTGACTAAGCCCTGAAATCAAGCAAATGTGTCCTAACTGCCCCCTGATTCTGTCCTCAATACCAGATTTCCCTCTGGAAACAAAAGAGGCAGGAACCAGAGAGGCTGGAACACCCTGGGAGATACCGGCCCGGAGTCTGTGGTCCAGGCCCTCAGCACGGGATGGATCACCCCATGTCCACAGCCACTCTGTGGCATCTATACCTCCACTTGTGCATCTACTGGATCCAGGCAGTGCTACACAAAGACATGCTCGCACGTTCTTGCTTAGGAAAGGGGCAAAAAAGGCTCCTTACTTGCCATGTGGCTTTCCCCAGTGCCACTCGCCCTCGTAGGTTGCGCTCTTGAACTTGCCCTCCATCCTGAAGACATAGGTGAAGAAGCGGCAGGACGGGGGCTCGTTGCCTTCGCCAGTCTTGCCCCACAATGGGAAATCTCGCTTCCCGTTCAGTGCCTGGCGGACAGCCTGGTTCAGCTTCCACTGCCAAACAGCCTGGATGTAGAGGAAAAGGAATGCTGGACTAACAAGGGAAGAATGCATAATAGCTCCGAACAAGAGATACTTTAGGAGAAGCAGCAAGAAGCTGTTGGGTTCACATCAATTCTGCGCCATTCAGCTGGCTGGGCTGGTGAATTATGGCCCATCTACAGCATCAACAGGAGGTGTTATCTTAGGTCCTGTAAGCTGGAATCTGCACCAATGCACACTTCCATGTCGTTTAAGACTGACTCTCACCACCACTAATTGGCCTTGGCACAGGACCATGATGATGGGACTGTACCATCCCAAGCTCTACAGCACATACTACTGCCCAGGGCTGACCACTTCCAGCACTTGGACATTTTTCATCCACCATCAACTGTCTAAGCCACCTCTGGCCATCTAATACAATATTTGCTCCACAGAGGGGAAAGAAAAAAAAATATCACCAAACCCCACACTGCTTATTATTCTGATTTAATTAATAGAAAAAGGCAAAAATCACAAAGGAAAGCGCTCAGCTGCATTTAAGCAGGTCAAAGCCCACTAATCTGTCTTCTGATCAAGAAGCTAAAATCCTGACACTTAATGGGGTTTCATCTTCCACTCAGTAGTCAATGTTTTGCCTCCACTACAGAGCTGCCACCCCCTCTATGCCATTACCCTGTTTCAAAACTTGGTGCCCAGTATTTCAGATGGATCAGAAACACCCTGCCCACTGCTAACCTTCATCTGCGGGTCTTTGGCAGAGAGAAAGAACGTTTCTTCTGGGGTTATAATGCGGAGTCCATACCTGTGGAGCAAAAGACGTTACAGAGACTATGAAAAACACATTTCTCGGTCAAACAGCAGCTCCTGTTCTTCCCATTCCTCTTCAGAAGTTAACGGCGATTTGCAGTCAGTTTTTCCTTCTCAAGACGTACTCAACTACTCAATTCATCTTTGTGCTCTAGATCTGGACCCCAAACCATTTTATTATTGATTGATTTCTATATGTGAGCAAAGGCAAGCAATGCAAGTCCAAGCTGCCGAAATCCCATCTGAGAAGTGCTGCAATTACCCTTAGCCCAGAACCCATCCTACTGAGTGGAAATAAAATGGGACAAAGTTTCGCAATCAAGTTGAACACTTTTTTTTTTTTTTTTTTTTTTTACACCCTCAAGTAGTAATTTTTCACTTACAGTCCTGGAACTGATTTCTCCCTGCAGTTTTCATCTACCCACACAAGCTTCAGATCAAAACTCTGAAAGCTGTTTCCCTGGAACGAAAGGGAGAAGATGTTCCAGTTATTGATGCAAACATCACACTTTTCCCCCACTCTGTCAATCCTTTGAACAGCAGAGCAAGACTGGCAGCACTATAAATTCCCTCTTTTGTGGTCCACGCATCTATCCCACACTATGATGACAGACCTTGGAGACTGAAGAAACGTGGGAGAAGGAAGTTCTTAAACACTTACAAGTGGTGTTCCATAATGCCATGGCTACAACTAACAGGAACAGACCTTCTTAGATGGCACTTATCTCTACAAGAGTTTCTTCCCTATCACATGACAATGTTCCCAAATCATCTCTGGCACCCAGTATGCCCTAGTTTCGCTTATGATCTATCTAGGATTTGGACTCCAGATGACACAGCCAGTAGTGGTCCACAAGTACAACATTTAAGGAGTCAGTATTTTGATCAATAGCAGACCAAACAGAAGGAACTAAAATGGCTGAAATACTAGGTAAAGGCTGCATTTAGTATTACATCTCCCTTCCCTGTCTAAAGTCCAGATGCCCACACTATGAGCTGCTGTCTGTAAGGATGTAGTTGGCCAAGGTTAGGTACTGGCACTATGGAGTTCACCACAAGTTAACCACTGATGCATTGAACAGATTTGGGGGAAACAGGGAAGGGAGGGAGGTTCAGATTCTCAACACCAGAACCATCAACTGTAGACCCCCTGCTAGACGGCCAAGCTAACCAGTTCAATCCCAGTCCAGTTATATCTCCCCAAGCCTCAATAACAGTCATAGCAGCAAATGAGACATAGTGGGTGGGAACCGTTGACTGAACAGAGATGTCTACAATGTAGGTATCTCTGTGTGAGCTAGCTACCCTCTGCTCTCATCCCAGCCAATGGAATCGAGGACATGATTCAACTCATCCTAACTTTGGCATCTAAAATAGGTCAGATAAACCACACCCAGACAGCACATGTTTCTCTCCCCTGACTATAAAGGGAGCCTGGGGGCACTTGCTCACAGCGAGATCACTACAGTGCTAAGAAATCTGCAATGCAGAGTTGGATGAGATAATCACCACCCTATTTCCTCAGGCCTAGACCCTCCAAGCTGAGTAGGACTGCCCAGCACTATCACAAAGGCTCATGTTTGGAAGAGCCAGTAAGATGCTATCAGCTCACAAGGCAGTCATGGGTTCGGACACCTGAGGGGCTGGCACATGACTAAAGAGCAAGCAGAGAGAGAGATGCACATGAAAATAGTCCTGCTAGATTGCAGGTGCTGTCAGTCAGAGCAAGCCAAGCTGGACTTAATGCTGCAGAACAGCTTTCAACACATATTATTCGTTTAGCTAACCATGGCTGTAGACACTCCCTGTCTGCCCCACAGCCAGGCCCCAAATCCCTGAAATAGCCCCAAGAACACCTGCAACTTCTGCTCCCATGCCACTAGCAGAGTCAACCGTGAAAGATCATGTTTAGTCCTAGGCATGAGTGCTTACAGTATAATATCTTTAACCCATCAGGCCCCCTTTGAATAAGCAAGGACAGAAATCAACAGATACATATGCACGCACAGGCTTGGGTTACTAGAAAGATGCCTGCGGTGGCTGGATAGTACACATTTACTGGGGAAAAAGTTATGTGTATGTTCCTTCTTCATTAGGCTTTCTTTTATTCTCCAGTGCAAACCACAGGTGCATGGATCTGAGACAAGGTTTTGCCAACAGACAAGCTCTGCTGCATTTTCGACATCAAAGGAACTTTACTGTCATTTATCTCCGCTGCCCTTCCAATCCCTCTGAAAGACTGCAGTCTCACCTGAATTAACACAAGGACATCATCGAAGAGCAAGATCCGCTCTGATCGATTCGTGCTGGTAGAGATGGGAAGATTTTTGCTATCTTCCAGCAGCCTCCTTTCAGGTACACAGAGCATGTCCTGAAGAGGGAACCACAGAAGTCAAGATGGAGGATGAAAAATATCAGGAAACATCAGGATTTGGGAGAGGACACACAGCTTAAACCAACAGTTCCTGCAGAGGCCATCTGACTTGTGGCACAAGCTGACAGTGACAGCAGAAGTGGACACAGCACTCAACTTTTAAAGTGCCCAGTGACCATAAGGTTTCTCCAAGGTTTCCATACTGCCTTGCACTGTTGGTTTCAAGCCAAGCCTCCAATTCTTGACCTGTATTAAATTTCCTCTATGGGTAAGTAGAAGTGTAAGATCTCCAAAACAGCTCCCCATCAACCCACCTTCTACATCGATGACTCACCGTGAATTTGTAACCCAAGGATTTCCATAAGGACTTGGTAAAACAAGCTTCATCCAGGACTTGGCTGATGAAAGACTCCAGCTTCACATATTCATTGATGGCACTGGTAACCATGTCCTTTTCAGATCCCTGATAAAAGAAGGCAGGGCTTGAACAACACTTCAGGTATGGCTGTGCAGAACATCTGCTCTCTGGGCTACAGCTGCAGAAAAACCTCAGCAGCTCTGAATCCAAAGGGCTAATGAGAGTCAATCTTCCAACGCCCTTTGCAAGGAAAGCTTCCCAAATCTAGCATTATCTCTGCCACCAGCAGAAGCGTGCAATCTTAGGCCAGTTACTTGACCCTTTCCAAGTTCTCTGTGTGACGAGTAACTCATACTATGCTGGAGCGGCCACTGTTCATTGCTTTGAGACCTTCAGGTGGGCTGCAGCCCACTGGTGCTGGTTACTACCACCCCAGCTGTTCACTGGAATTCATTTTCCTTCCAGCCTACTTTGAATTCAGTGGCACCACCACAAAGCCCCACAAGCCCTGCATAAGGTGTTAGCATAAGCCAGTCAAGTAACATCACATAAAGCTTCCTACCTCTTTGAGAACCTCATTCAGCTTGGTAAGGAGCAGTATATATTGCTCGATATGATCTCGGATAGGTTTGTGAAGAACAGTGTATAAGGCCAGTGTCATGGAGGTCTCAGAGGTGAAGTCTGCGAGGAATTGTTTCAGCACTGTCTTATGGTGCTTCCAGGCTTCACTGCAAGATGGTGAATTAAGACAAAGGTTCAATAATTAGTTCTTCTGCAAATTGCCTCTCCTCTGCCTTCCAAGCTTTATATGCTACCTCACTCCCAGAGAAGGTGTAGAAAGACTTGAAAGAGCAGGAGATAACATAGTGCAAATACATTTGCACACCAAACACACAGAAATAAGGCAATGAGGCAAACAAGAGCTCCATCCATCCTGCCTCTGGCTCAGCCGTCCTTGCAAATAGGAACCATACCCACAGATATACAGAATAGAGCATGACTTTCATGACGGTTTGCACACCAAGAGGGTGACTCGGATAAAGCGGCTGTGACTCTGCTCATATCTGGTGCTCATGTTTTCATTTGCTGTTTCCATGAGACTCTGACAACATCTGGGACAAGCAGTGGAAATTTCCTACCAGATTCCCACATCATCCCTTCTCAGGTCCCACCCCTTACCTGAATCCCCAAATTTCGAATTTACAGGCTTCCTCTCCTACAAAAGTAGTTGTGCATGGCTAGAAAGAGATGGAGAGAGATCTGTAGAGGAAAGCTTCCAAGAGCTGCTGGTGTGGTCTCAGAAGACGGCAGGAGCAGCCAGTACGGCCAGTTCAGAGGAGAGGCAGCTGGGCTGTGAAACAGAGATCACTGCGAGGTGCAGTGCAGTGCTCAGCGCTGCTCACTCCGGTTTATTGTCATAACCCATGCAATATCATTGTGTTCCTGTCAGCCCCTTCAATAAGCATTTTTCAGCCCACTGACCTTTTGCTCTTTGTGGCATGTTCGAAGCCGTGGACTACAACGTAGTTTGCAAAAGTGACGAAATATCTGTTGGCAAGAAAAACAAAACACACACAAGCATGAGCTGAGATAGAGGTGCACGTTAGCTACGACGTTTAAGCGACAAAGGGAAGAAGCTAATTTGAAAATGTCATGTCAGGTCCACCTTTCCGAGGGAGGCAGGGAGAGATGTAGCTACTGTACTTCTCACCTTGGCTCGCTCCCCTTTTGTCGCTTTTGCCAGCTCCTTGTTTAACTGCCTTGTTGACTTTTGCACTGGTATCGTTACAGGAAGTTTAAATCATCCTGGCAATTAGCATAAGCAGAAGTCAACTCACGCAGCTGTCCTGGAAACCAAATCTACAAAGGCTGAACTTAAGATATCAGCTTCGGATGTATGAATTTCTGCTGGTTGAAGTAAAAGTATCAGGTGTGTATTACTGACGGTGAATTCAAGTCAAGGTGTCCCACCCTAATGTATCTCATCTCACACTAGAGGGAGATCAAGCCATATTTTGTCAGCAAATACCATGCTTTCTTCCAGTAGTGTATAGTGTCCAGACTAATTATCACTTATTAGATCTTTCAGGGACATGTATTTGCTGCTCCTTTTCAGGCCCCTGAACGGCGGCTTTGCTTCCTCCTGTATCACTCCAATAAGCATGAGATGTTGCAGTGAGGCAGCAGAGGTAGGTAGGAATCCACTCTTTTTTTTTTTCATAACGCCCAACAAAAACAGGTTTTAATTTCAAAACAAAGGGGAAATTAGATCTTCAGATAAACTCCTCCTTTGTGTCATCTGAAACCTCAGCACAAGCTTTTATCTTTTATATGCCTTCTTAAGGCAAACCAGTTTTAATTCACCGAATCAGTTCCCAAAAGAACAACACACACTGCTCCAAACCCCATCCACATAAACGCAAAGCTTGTAGTGCATCACTTTCTAAAATTATGCTGTCAAAGTTAAAACAAAACGAAAAGCAGTCCTTCCTTCCTCCTTCCTCCACATGCATAAAACCCACCAAAACCAAGACTAAATAAGCAGCAGTGTCCAGGAGCCAGCATGCCCATCTCCCGTTCCTGTGTGGGTGCCAAACTGCACAGATGGTACGAGCCCATCTGGCAAAGCCTTGGCCATTTTTATGGCCAGTGGATGAATGAAGGATTGAACAGTCTGATATTTATGTCATCTCAGACATCCATAAACTATTTTTCATGCTAGGACATCAACACACAGGTTACACATGCTACAGTGCTTTTGGTAAACATTTTATTTTGCATTGCAGATAGATGGGGAGCAGATGTAATTAATTATAGAAACAGCAATGGGGCAGTATGTTTTTCACGTCATGCTACATCCATCACTTGCTATCATATCGCTTGCGAAAAGCATAAAAATGTGGCACAACACACAATATAAACCGTGTCTAGTGACATCTTCTCTCCTCGTCCTTTAAACCTGCTTGTGCATCTGTTCCTGATGACAGCTCAAGCTTTGCTTTCATAAATTACCCAGGCACAAATTCTACCCCCTCTCCTCTTCCCATTTTAAGATGCATTAAAAAATTCTATACTTGCCAGAAAAATATTATGCCTCTTACAAGCATACCACAGCTACAGAAAAGGCTACTTGTTATGCTGTCTGCACAGACGCTATATTCCGTAGCACTTTTTGCGAGCACTGAAGGCAATCACTTCCCTGACCTAACAACTCAACACTAGTAGACAGCACTGAACAAATTAAATGTAGAAATTAATTGCACCAACTTACCAGTTAGTTGATAAATTTGGTCCTCTATGCTACTCCAAAATGCATCTGTACTTACTGGATATAGAGGCTTAGGAAGAGGTCTCCTTTCCAGACAGTGTAAATGTCCTGGATGCAGAATGACTCAGAGGTGCTGCATTTTTGTTTCAGTATCCGGTAATTTTCTTCTGTGAGGTTCCAGAGAGCTTGAAATCGATCATTCAGGAGCAGGAAGAGCTTGAAGTTCTCCTTTCCCTTCTGGTCACTAGGCTCTTTGAGGAAAAAAATGGGGGAAAAAGGCTATCAGAAAACCTTGACTCCAAGAAATCTTGTGGAAAACATTGCCTATATCTAATACTCAGCCTAATTTTTCACAGTGTAAAGCACATATTTTTTTATAGGAAAACAAAGCCAGGGAGGAAGGAGATGATGATTATTTAGGGTTGTCTCCCTGTGAGTAATTGCATGGGCTATCCATGCTAAGGCTTTCTCCTTCCCGTTCTTGCGGTCAGGGCAGCCTCTGAGGCTCAGCCCCAGCTCAGACACGAGCATCAGAGGAAAATTTTCTGCCGCTGCCCCAAAGGGCTCTTCCCAGTCTCTTTAGAGGCTAGACCAAAAAGGCAGTGACATGAGAGGGAACCACCCTATGGGCCTAATCCAGTCACACCACTTTTGGCCAGACAGGCTTGTGAATATTTATATGGATTTGTTATTTCAGTGGAGCTGCTCTGATTTACTGCCAGCTCAGAACCTGTACCCACAAGTTTTACCTTCAAAAGCGGGCATGACCATGGACCGAGAGCAGGGAGGCAGAACGGGCACGGTTTAGGGGTCACGTACGTGTGAGATACATTTTGGATTTCCATGCGCTATGCTGGAAACAAGGCTCGGAGCGGGTATACAGGCTGATACTGGTTAGAATCTGAATTAACCTCTAAAAACAACAGGAACCACAGTCCTAGGCTTGAATGAAAGGCCATAGGCATCCTTAAGAGCTCATTATCTTAAATGAAACATCTCTACATACCACTTACTCCAGCAAACCAGCCTCCAGCAAGTCCTCAGCCATGGAATTTCAATTATAAATCCCTTCACAGGTGTGCCAGTGACTCAAGGCTAGAACTACAGACAAAAAAGTAGTCTTATTTGACCTACCTGCCTGGAGCAGAGGCTTGAGGATGAAGGCATCTATCCGTGCCAGGCATGCTGAGAAGGTTTCCTCCACTTGGAGCAGAGATGTAGTTGCTTCAGCCGTGCACATGTCCTGGACACAACACAGAAGGCACACATAAACTCCCTTGAGAGAGTATCCATCTACCAAGGCTTCAGTGCTCACTGCAAACAATCAGCCTTTCCTGCTCTTGGCAGCACACACACGTGTACTTGCTGTCCCCAAAACACATTTGAAAATGTTAGAAGAGGAAAGAGAAAACCAATAGCTCAACATGAGCTGGTGTCACGGAAGACCACTGAGGCTACAGCCCATTTTCCTGATGCCCCAAATTGAAGATCATCTCAGGTGGGCCATGATACCGCTTCCGCATGACTGGAAAAGCCCTAAACTTCTTGATAGGTGTTAATCCTGCTTAGTGCCGTTCTTTCTCCCAGAAGAAAATGCCTACAGTACAAGGCAGCAAAGGATGAAGCACAGCATCTCTTCCCATATCTCTCACCAGTTCTCTGCCCGGGTGCCTCAGTCGACACCTTTTGGCATTAAAAGCTACTGTACGGAGCTGCAGAGCCGTGCCAGCCATGTTCAAACATCCAACCCGCCAGAGGAACAGAGGTCTGGTGTCACTCCTTTCCGAGCAGGACACTGCACTGCTGGTTATATGTCACAACTGCTACGTCAACAAGGAAAGCTTGCCTAAAGTGGAAGTGAGCAGCATTTAAAAAAAAAAAAAAAAAAAAAAAAAGCAGCAAACCCATGTGAGCAAACTCCAGTAGCTTCCTCCTTCCCAGCCTCACCTCCCAAAAGAAATGTGTCAGAGGAAACGAACAGAGCCAGCTAATAGCATGTCATAAGACTGCTCTGGAAAAAGGCCAGGAGGTGAAGATATTACTAATGGTGATAAAAATACAAAACACTGAGATTCTTTTAACTTTCTGAAGCAAAACAGCAAACTCAAGGGACTGAATATGGTCTGTCCACATTTATCCTTAGCCTGGCCGCAGGGCATACTCAAAGGCTACGTTCACAATAGTAAGCAAACGAGGATATGGCATTATGCTGCAAAGATTTACATTGCTAAGTTGGTGGCAGAGACTTTGGCACAGTTTTGATGTGTGCCAGCTGGCACCTCTCCCAGATAATTCTCAGATATGATCCAGGGACCATTTGAAACAAGTAGCTTGCACATAGTTATGCTGTTTTCGGAGGTGAGGAGAAATTAGCTATGTATAGGTTATGCAATAACCACTCGGCTGTGGGGCTAGACCTGATTTATTTACTAAAGGAGACATAACTAGAGTCTTTGCATTGTTTCCAGGAAAAGTTGAACTGAGGCTATCTGCTGGTGGCATACTTTAAGACATCCTGAACCTCTACCCTGATTGCTACGAACAATAGGTGAGATTCATTCTCCTTGTGTTGAGATGATGGGAAGCTGGACGTAGAAGCCTAACCCTACTTTATACTTCATGGGAAGAAATACCTCGAGCATCTCAGCATGGACTATAAAAAGGTCACCCGGGTGGGGTGACTAGGTTAGGTGTGAACGTCTCATTTTTAAGCTTCACACGTGGGTGGATTCCTTGCTAAATTAAGAGTTTCAAGTTCTCTACAGTCACCAAACTCTGCTTAGGAACTCCCTTTCCAGGTCATCCTGTTGCTTGGGCTGGAACGGTGTCATAGAGCAAGGGACGCTTTGCAGTTTGAATGGTTAGCTGGCCTGGTTTTAAGTGGTTGTTCAGATCCAGATACAACTGACCGCACAGACGAATGACAATGTGTTTTCTCCTTAGTAACCACTGCCTCTTAAATTTCATTTGTCTGAAAAATGGGAAGCATTAAAAAATTCCATAATCTCATTAGTTTGTAAGTTCTCATGCATCAAGGTCTGCGTGACCATAAGGCTATTTTTTGCAGGAACACCGGTGATTCGTCCCAGAGGAAAGCTCTAGGCATGCAAACAGGTCACAAAGCTGGAATCCAAACTCCTCCTGGCCCCTCCCAGTGAAGGCAATTGAGCCAGGAAAAAAGCAAAACAAAATCGTATCCAGCCAGCTCTCACCCCAGAGCACCAAGAGGACAGGACAGATCTGAAAGTCTCTTTTTTGCCACCACTTAATCCCTCGTCTTGCAGACACAAAGATGAAGTTGTTTCTCACAGGTCCTAGAGAGCACTCAAGCTTGTTAGAAATTCTAAGCCTAAGTAGCTTGCTTAACCACTAAGTAAAATCAGGCTGGATGTGTGACAGCATTTCATTTCCAAACGCTTCAACAGACCAGCAGGCAGTCAGTGGGGTCATATTAGACTCACTGAGTAACAGTCTGGTGGATTTTATTTATTTATATTTTTTAAACCTGACTATTTTGTCTGTTTTTGGGGAAGGAGGGAAGACAATACCATCATTTCAGATGGCTCTGATATGAGAGGGTGTCTCCACCTGGTCCTTACTTAATTCTGCAAGAAAGTGTTTTATCCTGTGCAAAACAAAAAGAATGGATGCTAGGTGCCAAACTCCAAAAGTCTTCCCCAAAGTCTTCTCTTATCCAAACAACCAGAGAAGCCACCCATTCATGCCAGACAGATGGCCTAACGTAAACCGAATGACTCAAATGAAGGATGCAGATACCCAGAGCTTCGGTCCACAGGACCATGAAAGTCCATGAGCAGAGGCAGGAGGCTGGGGAGCTTTCTCAGGGCTGAAGAGCACATGCACAACATCACAGGAACATCACTGCCCCAGCCTAAGTGTTGTTTGGTTACTTCTGTAATGGTCACCTGGAAGAAGAACTATGTCCGAGGTGGACCTACAGATCTGGATGCAACATTGCCCCTTCCAGCCATCAGCTGGTCCCACACTCTGCCTCCTGCCCATCTGCAAGCCTGGTTCCTTGAGGGTCTATTGCCCATGAAGACCTGAGCTCAGACCTTATGGGGGTGACTCCAAAGCGTTCCCATGGCACAGTACGTGTGTTGAGAAACCCCTGGAGCAGCAACGCTGTACAGACACCCAAGCTAACTGCAAAAACCAGAAGCATTTGGATACTCTTTTCCATTATAACCCGATACAGATTTAACGCGGTGTTTTGGTTTGGGTTTGGCGTTGTTTCTTTCTTTTTAGCAATCATGTTCTCATTCTTCCTGGGAAGATTTGTGGGCTACTTTCAGCCTGAACATGACAGTCAGGAGTCATTTGGTGAATGGACGAGCAGCACCAGTCAGCTTTCAAAACAGCCCTTCTGGCACCACAAAAAGACCTGAGTTGCCACATCACATCACATCGTCACCCAATAAGGTAAGCATGAGTTTCAGCCATGATTTCCCCATCAGTTCTGTGAGAACAGCATTTGCACACTTATTCTAGCCCAGTCAGGCAAAGAAAATTTGAAGTTCGTCACCTAGTGAACAAAACCAATGCTGGCTCAGCCGCAGAGGACAAAGGAAACAATGGGGACTGTCCAAGGGCACACGGAGGTCACGTTGTACATTCACATGTGTGAAAAACTGAATGCAAACTGCGGTGCCGCTGGGTGATGGGAGCGCTGAGCAGAAACCTGGGGCTGTCACATGCTGTCTTCCCCTGGCTTGGACACAGCTTTCACGAGACTTTGTGGTTTTGTAATTCTGTCTTTGCTCCATGAAGGGCAAGCCAAGGTTGAGCAGAGCCACTCTGAAGCCTGTTCACAAGGTTTTAGTCTGCTCTTCATGCATGGCTCTGCTGCTAGGGAGTCAAGACCTTTGAAGATGGTACACTCCTGATGGTCAGAATTGAAGGAGGTACACCTCCAAGGAAGGGTCCACTAGCTGCACGTAACACGACAGCATCTGGTTTTAGGTTCAAAATCAGAAAGTCTGCAGTCTTTGAAGATGGAGACTTCCACTGGCAAAACAAAACAGCCACCAGCCTGCTTCAGGCTCCCATGAGGAATGAGATCTCCCTAGAAGAACATTTTCCAAAGTATGAGACGCATCTGTTTATTCTCCTGAAATGGAGATACAAGAAAGCCATACAGCACAGGTCTGTAATTACAGAAGGGGCACATATATATTCATGTAGAAACAGGAAAAAGATCTTGAGAAACAACTTCTGTAGGAGTCTCCAAATCTCTGTGCCTCATCACGTTCTTGTCCCATCGGCTGAGCATGACGATGAGGGCAGAAAAAAGGGTGATGCAGCAGCTAATACCAACCTAAGTGGTTGCTGAGCATCCAATAGATGGGAGCAGCCTGGGTCATCTGGAGGAGCAGACCCTCAATAGGGTCTGTCCAAAACTGCTAAATGCACATTTCAGCAAGAAAAAACATGTCTTGAGGGGCCACAACAGGTTGTTATACCCAGTGTCAGGAAATTGCCGGAAGGGTGGGTGGAACAGATAGGAAGTCAAGTAAAGAGATATTTTTGGTGGAATGCTGAGCCTCATTGTCAGCTTTGCATAGAAACCCTTTCTACTTTGGAGTCTGTAGCTCTGAGGCAGCTGTTCCACCAGGAAAATGTCTGGAAAGCCCCGTAGATTTCAGATGTGACACAAAGTTTCTCATGGAAGCATACATCTAGTCAAACAATCAGCTCCTGTACAGTACGGAACAAACGACATCCACAGAAGGACTATTCATTTTCCATCTTCCTCTTGTGAATCCCTCTCCGTGCTGAAGTTACAATTATCAGTCAACAAAAATACTACTCAAATGGGAAAAACCTGTCACGAACTATACCAGATTTAGGGAGTGCTTAGAGCATTTTAATACTAAACCAGGTGGAACGTCAATGCTACGACCAAGTTTCCCGTAGCCTCTCCCTTCCTTAAACTCTTCCCTTTCCCTGCATCAGCCATCCTGAAGGGCATTGAGCCTTTGCAGCCCTTCCAATCTCATCCATTAATACGGTTCATAATCTTTCTAGTTCCAAGAAATCCTTCCTCAGAAATGAGGCCAGTCCATCACTTCGTCACATACAGGCCAAGTTTTCCCTTCCCTGCTCTTTGAGACACAATCAAGTTATCGCTACCATGCAGCTGAAGAGGTACCTTCCTACCACAACCCGTATCAAGTGAGTACATGATCTTTGCAGAGGCAGGGAGAAAGCCTCTTTCATTCAACCTCTAGATCAGAAGTAAATAAAAGTGTTCCAAATTGAAGACAAGAGGCACTAAAAATACTTCTCTGTCAGGGTAAACCTGAAACTCTTCCTCAAGTGTTGCTTTTCACTCTCCAGGTGACTTTCTCTCATGCCTGTAATGGTGTTGCTTATAACTAAAGCATCTAAAACCATCTAAGAATGCAGTATAGAGCATGGGCACTTACACTTGGACTGATAAATGCCCCTCCACTTTGCAGCAGGGTACAACCTAAAACATTTAAAATTTAAAACTCTGTCCTTGCTGGGCTCTCTTCTAGATGCCCAGAATTCTCCCTTGCTGTTAACCACTCTCTCACCCCTTGCCTGAGCATTATGTCGTTCCCCAAGCAGCGTATAGCTCTAAAGGATACACATTACAGGGCAGAATAATACACAGCTCAGCACAAAACCTGCCAGTAGGGAGTTTCTCCATCAGAAATTAGCAGATAAACTTATTAAAAGTTTATTGTTAGACTGAGCCAATACGGGCCAGCACTTTAACGTCACGTCGCATCACAGCATGTGATGTAACAGACAAATCTTGGGACCTTAAATGAGAATGAACACAGACCTAACTATCTGTTTCCTCCCCTTGGTCAGCTCAACACCTGTATAATCATGATTAATATGACCAAAAATTGTTTGGTTGGTTGTTTTTTTGGGGGGGAGGGGGAATGGACTAGCAATAAGTGTTGGTCTTAAGGGGTGTGAGGGAAGAGGAAATATTTGTTTGAGCTTGGATCATGGACCCTAGCCTTCTTTGCCAAATTACTTTTTAACCTGGATCCATTCCCCAGCGTAGTTCAATGTACATAAACATGTCCCTGAGCAGAGTGGGACCTCCTCAGTCAATTAGTAGTGCCAGCTCAGAGTCTGTAAACTTAGGAGCTCCTTAGGCCATGGAGGCAAACTCTGGCGGCCAACGCCAAGACGTTGCTCCTCTTTCTGTCCCAACCTTTGCTGCTTTCCTCTAGGGGCCAAGCATCGTCATGCATCCTAATTGTGTTTCCAACCGACATCCCCCTTCACGTGTCATGCTCCAGCTGAGCCTGCATTCAGGCTGGCACAAAGATCATTCTGTCACATGGAAAAACAATTCCAGACTTTGTTTAACCAACACGGTGGAGCAAATTATCCCATTCAGACTCTGCCCTTGTCAAGCCTCAGATGGTCATGACTCGGGATGAATTAGCGTTCAACTTACTGGAGCCACCTTATAAGCAGACAGAAACACACAATGTGCGAGTTAAGAGATAATTGGGAATAAACAGGGCAGAAAGACAATAAAACCCTGAATCCCAAGACAGCCCTTAGCAGCATAAAGAGGAGGAAGAGCAGAAGAGCG
>NW_009592734.1:44042-55207 GCF_000690535.1 Cariama cristata
ATCAGACTTAACGTGGGAGACAGGGAGTGTGCCAATGCCAGCCGTGTGAAGGAACTAGGCAGGGTCTGGTTCAATACTTTCTTTACCAGGGGAAATTGCTGAGCAGGACAGCAATGAAAGTAGGTAGGTACAGTTTAAAAAGCACAAAAAAAATTAACAGACCCATCAAGACTCCTACTCTGAACACAAGACCCTCAGGCTTTTGGTCGGTCCAGGTTCATGCACAGAGGAGGCCATACAGCAAACATCTGGAGCACAACACAACCATCTCTACCCTCAAGCAATGGGGCCAATTCAGGATGAATAGCAGGATATTTGACCTCACCACGTCTACCAAGCCATGGAACTCACTGCCACAAGAGTCGGTTGCTGCTATGAGAATAGCATACATGCATTCAAAAGCAGCTGGATGAGTCCATGGAGGAAAAATCAATTAAAAGCTAATAAAAACAAAGGCATCAACACCAGCTCAGAAAATCCCTGGAGAGGCAAGAAGCACATATGGAGGAAATATTACTACAACGCTTTCAAGTTTTTGTGGTGTTCTTCTCCAAACATGTTCTTCTGCATTATGAGAGGTGAGGTAGCCTGGCTTGATATTGCTGATTTTATGCATCACTCATAAAATTGTTTGTTGGTCACTTGCATGGCAGGACCTCAAGCACTAAACGAAGAGACAATGCAAGGTTGTCATAATATTGACCACGTTAAAATCTCAGCAAATTTAGGATAGCAGTGTGTGGCCAGGAGCTTATGAAGGGTCAAACAAGCATTCGGTACTCTCTTCAGAAAGCACTGAAGCTGCGAAATTGATTTTTCAGCCCAAGGAGAAGTTTTTTTCCCCCCTAGACTTTTGTCTTTGACCGTCTTTAACACAGAAAACCAGGAAAAACAGGAAGCTATGTGTGGGGGTGGGGAGTGTGTTTTTCTCTTTTTTATTTTTCAAAAAACAGGGAACGAAAAAGCTTTACGCAAACCTTATCTCACCCAGCTTTTTTTCTTTCTTCTCCAAACCTAAATTGGAAGCTCATGTCCCTTCCTTAGGAAGTTCACTTCTGATCCCAATAAAAACAACCATAAACCTCTAGTTGACTTCAAAAGGACAAAATCCGTCTGCCCTTTCTGGGTGTCTGAAGGCTGAACTACCCACCCCAGACACCCTGTGTAACCAAAAAGAGACACATGAGAAGCTCAATTTAATCCAGCCTTAGTGAGATAAGTGGACCTTTGGGCATACATGGTCTCTCTCCACTAGCTGCGGAATTAAACAGCTCAAATCAGACCCTTTACTTGTTGACAATTAGGGCTAGAGGTGATCACTCTCACCACAGTTAAGGATATCATTCAGCCTTTCCAAATAGCAAGGCAAGCATGATAAGGCCCACAGGTGAGATGATGTTTACATAGTGGTTTAATCCCCCACGGCCTTGTAGCTCTCATTATCATTATCACTTACAAGCAGCTTATGCGTGCAGAAGCGTAACTATTTTGACCCAGCAGCTGCTGCATATGACAGAATGACTTGGGATTACTGGATGAAACCCCAAGCCAAACCTGATACAACTACAGGTTGTCTGGAGGCAGCAAAGGAAAGGAGATCATGACAAGAGAGAACTCAATAATTCTCCACTGGAGTGGAAATATGGGAAAGACAGAAGATAACCGCTAGGGACAATTTTTGTCACAGCTTTGGCAGCAGCTTTGGGAGCAGGAGCTCCTCTCCCTTGACCTCATACTCCCAATATACCTACTCTACTTTTCCAAAGCAAATGGGATTTCAGCACTGCCTCAAAAAGCAAGAGAAATAACAGAGCGCTAAACATCTGGGATTTAGAACACGTGTTACTGTCTACATCGAAGCAGTTTTGAGTCAGACCCTGAGTATCAGAGTCTGAATTACAGCCTGGAAACCAACTCAGAGGCACAAACAACATCAGAGGAGTGTCCCTTGGGACAATGGGAGAGCTGGTAGCAGAACTGCTTCACAGATGAGATGGAATTTCGTGTACAGTAGTGCCATGACCCTGAACCATCCTCAGCACCTCCAGAACTTGAGTAGGACCAGAAGGGATTTCACTTCCTTTGTGCTAAAAGGCAGAAAACCATCATAAAACTGTGACAATAGCCACTTTTGAGATGGCTGCCTCCACCAAAAATTCCCAAGTGAGGCTCTGGATCCATCCTCTAGCTGCCTTGCCTTTTGACACCACTACTTGCCTCTCCTCCCATCTCACAGGTGTTTGCTTATGCTAGAGGCAATGTCCGAAAGCTAACGACGTGTCACTAAAAAAGTGGCACTTACAAAACCTCCCAGACCTGCCTTACCAAGTGACCCATGCAAAACCTAGACACTTCACAGCATCCCCAATACCTGCCAGGAATAAGGCAGGGCTGAAGTCTGTACGAAGGAACAGGAACAGAGGAAAAAAAGGCTTGCTTGGATTAGTTTCATCGCAGCACCCAGCCTTTCTCTGCTTTCTGTTTGGGTCCCTTAAACTCAGACATGTTCAGGAACATTAACAACAATCCTGAATGAAGAACTGCCAGATTTTTCCTCCTCTCTCCTCTAGTGCCCAAGGCATTTACCAAAGACTGAGCGTGGTAGGAAGCTTCTAGTGTTTCATCAAACCATTCAGGTGCTCTTGGAAGACAAATTATAAGCCACCGAAGACAGAACAGACCTGCAAAGAGTCACCAGTGCTTCCTAACCTCTGATCATCATTCTGAGATGCCACAGTTCACTGAAGTGCTTTGAATACCAAAACCTAAATCTTTTGATGATCTGAAGAGCTGGTCAGAAGCTCTGACAAAACTGTTTCACAAGAAAATTCCTGTTTGTTGAGCCCAAAGTATTTTGCATGAGCCCTTTCCAATTCAACAGGAATGTAAACAATACCCGACCAGGTCAGGCCAGTGGTCCAGCTAGTCTGGCAGTAAGGATAAGAGCTGTTATTTAGAGAAGAAACATAAGCTTGGCCACTTTCTGAGGTTCATTCCGCTTGTGTTCCCCCAACAACCAACTGTTGCATATAGGGTCTTAAAAGGTGCAACCCTGTTCCTAGTATCTGCCTATGGACCTGTTGTCCCTGAATTTATCTTAGCCCTCTTGAACTTGCTGATATTGTTTGCCTCCAAAATGTATTACTAAATTGAAGGCAGGTTCTTGAAGGACAATTCTGCCTGGTTTACTTGCAGATCCTCAAAAATCTTGTCTTGCGGCTCATTGGGAACTGAAGTCATTGCAATAGCAGTAATGAAACTGCCAAGTTCAGAGAGCAGCCGAAAGGTCTAGGAAGCTCCCAGGCCATAGGAAATTTCCACAAAGACACAGCTTTGGTCCAGGTCCAAATTAAACTAACTAACTTCAGCTAAAAACAGTCCCTCCTGTGAACTGCAGCTCCTCCTCATCTGGCTCTAAACATGTAGTTGTTTGTTACTTTTAAAAAGTCTTAAGTGTGTTACTCTTCCCCTATAATTGGGCCTTTGACCCAGACTTTTCACTTAACACCTAAGACACCCGCAAGCTTTTGACCGCTTCCCTCCCTTGCAGAAACCCAGGTGAGCTTATCAGCCTCTCTCACCCTGACTAATTACTTGGGTATTGGTTTCTTTACTCCGCCAGGCAAGCTGTGCAACCCCAGCACGAATGCATGGTTTCCAGCCTTACTTCATCAGGCTTGTATTGCCAGGTGAGGCTGCCTGCTACCTGGCACGGGTGGAAAATCCCTCCCTCAAAACACGAGCAAGCCCAAACACTTGGGAGAATCAGGCAGCTGCCTGCAGGAGAGGGACCATGCGTGCACATGCTTCTCCAGCATCCCTTTCTGGATAACACAAGGTGAGAGCAAGCAGAAGACTTAATGGCTCAAGCTTAGACTGTACTGGGAATTAAATACCTTAAAGACAACGTAACTTCTTTATGCAAGACCAATGTGTAGTCTAGAGAAAGCACAGGGGTGCATACAAGTGCATTTTACACTCCAGGAAAATGCACTCTACACCTTTGGTCGTTTGCACAGGTAAAATTTCTACCCGTAGAAAACACTCACAAACTTTACTCTGCTTCAGGACTTTTGCTCGTAGCACATTACCTTCAACAGTCCCTCCAACCTGCTAAGGCTGATCTTACACCCCTCCTACGGTACATGGCTAAACATAAAACAGAGCCTCAGGATCAATGGGGAAAAAACCCAACCAACCAACCAACACTGGTCACGAAACCCAAAAATAACCAGCGCGTAGAGCAACGTACCTTGCATAAGGCAGCCAATTAAAAGTCCCCCGTGGTAAATACTACAGCAGGAGCTTCTCCGAGCTTCACCGAGTCCTGAATTACTCGGTGCTCCCAGAGCTGCAGCTCTCCCCTCCCACCTCTACCTCCCACATCCACCCGCCTCGTTTGCTGAAACACAGATCCGGGCCTGTTCATTAGATGAGACACTCACAGAGCCCAGAGAGACAGTTACGAAACCCGTGCAAGAAGGGTTTCTAAAGCAATTGCTTGTTATTCGCCTTTTTAAGAGGACAAGAAATTTTGTGATCTATTCTCTTGCAGCTCATGTGTTGGGGAAATTTAAAATACAGGGAAGGATGTGTTTTTCTTTGCACCATGGCGTTTCTCGACTGTAATCCCTTTTCACCTACAGTGCATTCCCATAGCAGTTTGTCAAAGGAAGCCCCTGTGCTTTTTCTCCTTGCTCTGGCAGTCTCTCCCCTCGTGTGAGTTCTGCACTTGCTGTGGCTCGCAGACGGAAACCCTGGGAAACGGGACATTTCCTGCAATTCAGAGCCTGCCGCTGCTGAGAGCGTGACAGCCCGCACGTGACACATGCAAAGTCTGTCCTCAGCCAGCACTAACTATTTCCCCTCCTTCTAAAAAAAAAAAAACCACCCCAAAACCAACCCCAAAACCCCTATATGTCCATCTATCAAGAGGACCCAGAACCCATCTACTGAAGCTCAGCCACCACCCCGCCTCCTAAAGCACGAAAGCATTTTTCCAGTTGATCCCCAATTGCAGCAAATCCCCACAAGTGTTTGGTCAAAGCAGCAGCCGCCACCGTGCACTCACTTGCCGCATCAGAAAAAGTAGATATGTTGCCCGACAAAAGCCCCATGCCCTCCTCTCCTGCTTCAGAGCATGCTGAAGAGCACTAACAAAGCCCCATTCTTTCGCAGGCGCTCCGACATGTTACGACTCAGCAGCGTGCCTCCTCCCCGGCTATACGATTTCAAGGACTTTTACAAACTACTGGAACTCACTGCGGTCTGAGGGATCAGGACAAGTCAGTTTTGACAGCGAGGCTGCTCAGGGTGTAACAGAAGAGAAGAGATGCCTCAATCACCTTTTGTTTGGAGAGGTTCTTCTATTGTGTTGACTTCCTTCCCACTTTCCTGGACTCCTGGGGTCTTTTCAGAGAGGGATGTGCCCATAACTCACTGTCTGCCTCAACACGATGGTTTATACCACACAGGCAGGCAGAGCAGCAACCCTGAGAGCAGCAATCCTTATACACAGCAGGGAACCATACCAAGGAAGGATGGAGCCAGGGAATGGAAAGGATGAGTGAGCAGTGAGCTCACTGCCGGCCTCCTACCTGCTTTGCAAGCTGCGAAGTCAAAGAGCTGGTGATCAGGACTTTGGCACAATTACAGACCTTTTTCTTCCAGTCCAAAATTTGGAATGAAATCAGATTTTCCACGTCCTGAGGAAGTGCTCACCCACAAGGGACTAGATGACAGACAGGCACCTCAAGTCTGTTCAAAGTCCCTGCAAAGGTGCTTGAGAGCTCAGGACCTGCCAGCCTTCAGACTCTATATGGATGGAGAGTGCTCCCTGGCAGAGCCTTATGATAGTCCCTACCCTCCAGAAAGAGGGGAGGGTTTCAGAGATCCCATCCCTACAGAGCACGAAGGTTTGGGGATCCGCAGCTCCCCGGTGGGATTGTGTGAAAGCCCTAAGAACTCTGCTCCATGCTGGGGGAGATGGACACTGGAGAGCCCACCTTACATCTAAGGTCTTCTGGTTACAGCCCACCGAGTGCAATTGGGTCTGGGCCTCAAGCTCAGCTTTGTGAGTTATTTCTGTACTATTTTGATCAAGTAGCTTGTTGTGCGTGCTTTGGATTCATGTTTTTCCCCCATTATTCCTTTTAAGTACAGTCTGGTAAAGCTGTGTTGAAACTGTGCTGACACAGAGGCGTGTAAACAGTTTGGTTTGGGACACCTCTTTTACTTCTGCTTGTGTTTTCTCAGCAGAATTCTGTTTCCAGTCACTCAGCTAGTTTTCCTGAAATGCTCAGAATTTGCACAAATGTCATGTTGTGTCTAAGACCTCCAAGCTGCTTCTCAGCCCTGACTCCAATGAGGAGCAGCAGAAGCCCCAAGTCCTGATGTTTGCACCTCTGTATTTCAGCTCCGAGACATCCCTCCTTGATGTGGACAAAGGCAAGTCATGATCTGTGCAACCCAGTTCTCAGTATGCTCCTACTTATTTGCTGCTTCTCCTCTTCTCCCCAGCCCTAATCACCCTTGTGCCTTTGGATGCCTCCAACAGCAAACCAACCAGCCAGAATTTGTCTTCCTCTAAACAGCTTCATGTTCCTGCCCACTACATGCTGTCCTCAACAGAGAAAAAAACCTCCAGCTTCCAGATCAGGACTTTTCCCAATGTCATCTAACCTGTCTCCATTGCATGGACAGCTCAGCTGATTGTGAAGCAGCTACCAGACTGCCGCAGGTTACAGCGTGAATTCTTGTTGCTTTGCCTAAAAATGAAAAATTACAGTGCTTTATTGCTACTTGAGCAACCACTGAGCCATCCTAGAGCTAGGACACCATTCTTACTCCTCTGCATCCATGATAGGAGCCCTCAACACACTGTGGACATCTCTACATCCAGACCAGATTAGGTTTGGGTTGGATATGGAGAGTGAGACACAGCATGGTCCATCACCTGTATTGTATAGACAGTATTTCTTAAGATAAAGACTGATAAAGTGTAAGTGTCAATAGTGCTCTGCTGTCCAGAACATTTCTGCAGTGGACAGGAGAGTGATGAGGACCTAAATATTCCAAAAGCATCTAAGGCTGTGTATCAGATGTGCTTCTCATCTTGTAAATTTAACATTGCAATTGCTTCCCCATCCTCCTTTGGTTCAGGGGGAAAAAGGGGTGAAAAAACATACCCAGAGACATATTTTGCAAATAGGTCAGTTTTAGTCCTGATCAACCTGAAGACAAAAAGTCCTGTTTTGATCTTGGGAACTTGTTGGTTTCAAAACTTAAAGTAAAATAAAGAAAGTAGACGTGGGGGTACTTCAAATTGTGAAAAAGAAGCAACGACAACAAAATCAGGAGCACATTGACAGATGTGGCTTTTCTGTTTAAAAAAAAAGGAGTCTATGCCTGGACTTTTGTCAGAATTAAGCTGCTTCTACTAACATTTTTCATTAAATAAACACAGCGGTGTTCTACGGAAATCTTTAGAAATCTTCCCTATCATCAACTCTAGGTCTCTTTCCCATTATCTGACCAGATCATTTTTAATGAAATTGTCGTTGGCTATCCGCAGCCACAGATCTTAAACATAGAGTGCATGATATCATTTCTGGCCAGGAGCTTAGGGGATGCTATTAGCATTCATTTCTCTACAGAAAGCAATATCAGGTGGTTCAGGCTTTATCATTTTGCCCTCCTGCTTGACCTCTGTTTTAAATCTTTGTTTCCTATACTTGCATGTATCACTCTGGAGAACATGCTTTAAAGCTAGGCTTAACACCGTCAATAGAAACATCTACTCAAGGGATGGGGGAGACGCAGTTGCAGTACAGTGGCAGCAGCAAACATACTGTCTCCAAGAGGTCTGCTTTTAAATAAATGGCACAGCAAATTGGCGTTCAACCACCTAAGGCAATTTACCCCTCACAAAATACCAAACTAGGTTTGATCAAGAAAACTCTAAGAGAAGGAGTTCACCTTGCTCCTCCGGGTTAGGGTTTTTAGCCATGAGAACAGAAAGCTCCAAAAAATCTCACCTCAATTTGTACCTCATGAGAGAGTGTCTCCTTCCGTAGAATTGTAGAATGGTTTGGTTGGAAGGGATCTTTAAAGATCATCTAGTCCACCCCCCCTGCCATGGGCAGGGACACCTTCCACCAGACCAGGTTGCTCCAAGCCTCATCCAACCTGGCCTTGAACACTTCCAGGAATTGGGCAGCCACAGCTTCTCTGGGCAACATCTGCCACTGCCTCACCACCCTCACAATTTTCTCCAAATACAGCTTCCCTGAAACAAGTTGCCTTTTCCATCAAGGACTTCTTGTTTTGTTTTAACCAAAGCCTATTTATAGTCCAGTTTCCTCTGCTGAAACTAGGTCCCAGGCAAATTCTTGACTTCTGGGACCAGTGATGCTGAGTCAGCTCTGTTGGCCAGCCCCTCTTTCTATCACCAGGGCAATACCACCCCATGTTACAAGAACCAACCATTCTGGAAATAGCTGCTTTATGACTCACTCAGTTACAAGAATATCCTTGACTGTACCAGCTTCGATACAGGGTTACTGAAGCGTGCCCCAGAGCCGCAGCAAACAGCCTGCAACCTCCCATTCCCACAGCATCACTCAACGCAACCTCGGCTCCTGCTTACCCCTAGGTAGAGGCTGTTTGAAGACGTGAGAAAAATAAACTAATCTTTTTTTTTCCTCCAACAAAAGGGAGTTCCTCCTAGCATAAATCCCAGTGTCACATAGCTTTCTTTTCCTTCCAAAAAGCTATTTAAAAAAAAATCAGCAGCTTCATTTACCCCTCAAGACACCCCAAGAGTTTCAGACGCACATCGGTGTTGATTAAAAGCAGATTCAGTTGGGAGATGGAGGAGGCAATGCAAATCTAAGATGGCTCCAGGCCCATAAACCCAACTAGCACCAACTTGGTCTTTCTGCTGCCTTGCTACAGGTATGTCACCAGACCACCTGAGGCTTTAGCAAGGAATAGGGCAGTCGTAGCCGCTGGAACCTCACTGGATCTGTTGCGCTTTAGCCAGCTAAGGATCTGACACAGCACCCAACCCAGAGAGGAGCAAAGGTGCAGTACTTGGATTCACTCACCCAGGAGACTCTAACTAGAGGTGGATGTCTGATCCAAGCACGTACTCCTTAACTCATGTGCCTTGCAAGCCCAGAAGCACGGTATTTGTGCATGCCATTGGGAAACTATGCAGGGAAACAGGAGCTAAGCGTGCAATTATTCATATCTCATGCAAAAGAAGTTTCACAATCTTCTTGATAGTCAAACTTGTCCCGGTTCTTTTCACTGAGGCAACACAAGCCTTTTCCCTAAAGGGTAAGAGAGGCATGCAAGGCAGGGGTGAGTAGAAAAGAAGGAACAAGAAACTGGGATCAACAGTGGGTACAGACGTGTTTTCTACATCTGAGCTACTGTTCAGAAGTAAACCAGGATAGCAATCAAACATTTCTAGAAATCCTCCAGACTCACGTCAGGATGCACAGAAGAATTCAGGTAACAGGCACTGCAAGCAGTCATGTGTCTGCATCTATGTTCCTTGTCCATGAGAGGTGGAGATGACAATCAGACAAGACCAGGGACAGATTGCAGCACAAGACTGGCCAGGAGCAGGACAGACACAGAACAAGCCTAAGGAGAGAAGGCATGGAAGAGATACCAATATGTGCTTGACATCTTTCCTTACCACACTCGTTTCACTATGTAGGAAAGCCCCATACAAAGTTAAGAGACCAACTCTTCCTACAACCTCCAGTCTCAGTGTCTGCTAGACAGAGAGCTCCGATGCAAACTAAATGTCACCGTATTGATCCCACGCAGGCTCTCAGCTTGAAGAGTCAAGAGTTAATCCCTGGAAGTGTTTACAGTCTAGACATTTCAACCTGAGCTGAGCAGACAGATGACCCAAATACCGTTTCCCCAGCTGTTTACATGACCTTTAGCAAGTCCACTCCACCTGTGCTCTCCTCTATTAGGCAGCGGTTGGTCCTGGTACTGTCTCTGATGGCGTGTCCATGCAGTGCCTGGTCTACGCCAGACCCAGTTCTTAGCACCAGCATCACCAAAGGTCCATCACTGGCAGGGACTCGCTACAACTTTAACTTGTAGAAGTTGTAGAGGTGCAGGGTCATCCAAGGCATTGACAAGATCCTGGACAGACAGCAGCTGTTGGTTGGTGGCCTTCACCAGGTAGCACCTTGTTCTCTTTGGAATAAGGAAGAGCTGGAAAGGGGCAAAACCAAACAGGAGCATACTGGCCACCAGCATAAGGGACAAAACTTTGGTCTTGATCCAAGGACCAAAAAGTATCCAAGAGTAACATGTCTCCTTGTGCCTGTTAGTCAAGCTGTACCAGTTCCTTACCCTGTTGGACAAACTCCAGGTGCAACGAGGTGGTGCTGAAACTGTGCATCATGCACTGCACCAACTGGTCCCATCCTCCCCCTGTCCTACACAGCACAGAAGATGGGGCTGCCAAGACAGGAGAACTAGATGGTCATGGTGGGGGTGGTCACCATTTCAAGGTGTGTCCCCCTCCATGTGACCTGCAGTACTTGCTTCTACCCTGAAGGCAGAGAGGCGAGTCAGGATGCCCATCCGTCTGGCCGTAGCTGCTATCCAAAGGTCAGGGTGCTACGTTTCTCTCAGAACTTTGGAAAGCCCAGATGGTTTGCAGACACTTTGGGAAGATACTATGCACCTCTGCAATTTCACCAAGCCCCAGATAGTATCCAAAGACACAAGCTCACCGGGGACACCATACCACACAGCGTTACATGACTAATGACTTTTATCAGGGCTCTTCCAAATGATCCGAGCAGGGTGGCACAACCCCAGCTGCAATGCTGGGGCCTTCTTCCCGCTCCTTGGCAAGCTACGTCAGACGCATCCAGCCAGCGGATCAGAGCAATCCGATAGCCAGCGGCATCTGGCATGTGGAGATATGAAAGGGGAGCAAGGATGCTGAGGTACAGATAGGCGAGAGACTCACTGAAGGAGGATGTTAACTAGATTTTCTTTCTTAATGCGCGAGACATTTCTTGTAGCCAAGACCAGTCCCCTCCTATCACCTGAACGGGTTTTACAGGTACCTCCTGAGAAAGCCCCTTTTGATTTGAGAGGGCTGGGAAATGCTCTCCTCA
>NW_009592735.1:0-5905 GCF_000690535.1 Cariama cristata
CCAGCGGGCAGTGCCTGCAGCTCGCAGAGGGCTCCTCCCGGACGTGGCGCTCCCTGCAGCCTCGGGGTCTGACCCTCGCCTCGGCCGCGTGTGCTGGACAATCGCTGAGGCCAAACTCTGACCCCCCTTATTCCCCCGAGGCCTGAGCATGCTGGAGGCTGAGAAGCAGCCCGGGAGCCAGAGACAGCTCCTGAAATAGGAGCCGTGGCCGCGCCCTGGCTGCTTTTAGCTGGTCAGCAGCTGTGCCAGGGCTAGGGAGGGCAGGATGCCTGGCACACACTCAGGCAAAGGGAGCCGTGCGTGGGATCGTTGACCACACTGGCGCCAGCCTCCCCTCCTCTCCCACCAAGAGCCGTCACTCTGAGGGGCGGGAGCCCAGAGCCAGATGTTTGCCAAAGCCACAGCGTAACATGTGCGTAGCAGAGATCCAGCCAGGGCAGGGCTCCAGATGAGCTCCCTGCCTGCTGACTGCGCTCGCTGGAGGTGGGGAGGACAGCCAGAGAATAGAGGTCCAAGCTGCTGAGAAGCACTCCATCCCTTTCCAGCACTGTGGACTGTGTAGGGGGGTACATGGGTCAGCAGTAAGGCTGGGAGGGTAGGGGATGGCTGTGTTTGAGGGGCTCTGGTGTTGCCTTCTGGATGGGTATGTGGGAAGCAGAACCCTTGACTCCTACAGGTGACGCAGCTGAGGACCTCAATGCTGGGCTGTGCTTCTCCGTCCATCCCGGACTCTGGGGAATTGAAGAGCGTTGTGGTGCCTTGGCTCCACTTGTCCCTCCTGTCTTGCTGGTGGATTAGGAGGAGGGCGTGAAATAACAAGGCCTCAATGCCCATCTTTGTCCTCTCAATTCTGCATGCAGCAGGGAGAGGTACTCTTGCCCAGCACCTGCCCTCCTTCCCTCACCGCAGTCATAGCTCCCTAAGACTGATGCTCTGGTTTCTTTCTGCCTAATCCTGAGCCATTTTGCTGCTCTTTGTCATCTACTTCTGCTTTGCTTGGCCACAGCACTCCCATGAGGTGCTCTTCTGCCCAGCTGCAGTAGCTGCAGGGTACAGAAGCGAAGTCTTCTCACCAAACCTGCAGGGAAGAAGGTGCAGGTAGAAGATGCTCCTGCACAATGCTGTCAGGGCTGCGGTGCACAGCTGGTGGAGCAGATCGGCGCTCTCGGAAGGACTGGAGCTGAATCAGGAACTAAGAGGTTCAGGGGGAGCTTTGGCTGGAGGTCACAGAACGGTTCAGTTTGGAAGGGACCTCTTGAGATAAACTAGTACACACTCCCCCCCCCCGCTTAAGCAGGGCCATCCAGAGTTGGTTGCCCAGGACCACGTCCAGATGGCTTTTCAGTACCTCCAAGGATGAAGACTCCACTACCTCCCTTGGGCAACCTGTGCCAGAGCTTGGTCACCCTCACAGTGAAAAAGTGCTTCCTGATATTCAGAGGGAACCTTCTGTGTTTCAGTTTGTCCCCATTGTCTCTGGTCCTGGCACAGGGCACCACTGGGAAGAGCCTAGCTCCATCCGCTTGGTGTCCTCTATCATGTAAGGATGATATGCCCCATGAGCCTTCTCTTCTTCAGGCTGAACAGTCCCAGCTCTCTCAGCCTTTCCTCACAGGAGAGATGCTCCAATCCCTTCATCATCTACGTAGCCCTTTGCTGGACTCTCTGCAGTTCGTCCCTCTCTCTCCTGTACTGGGGAGCCCAGCACTGGACCCAGCACCCCAGCTGTGGCCTCACCAGTGCTCAGAGGGGCAGGAGCACCTCCCTCAACCTGCTCGCAGTGCTCCTCCTGATGCAACCCAGGATACCGTTCGCCTTCTTTGCAGCAAGGGCATGTTGCTGTCTCATCGACTTAGTGTCTACAAGGACCCCCAGGTCCTTTTTTGCCAAGCTGCTTTCCAGCTGGGTGGCCCCAGCATATATTCTTGCATGGGGCTGTTCCTCCGCAGGTGCAGGACTTTGCACTTCCCCTTGTTGAACTTCATGAGGTTCCTGTCAGTCCGTTTCGCCAGCCCGTCCAGGTCCCTCTGGATGGCAGCACGACCCGCTGGCTTATCAGCCACTCCTTTCAATTTGGTGTCGTCAGCAAACATGCTGAAGGTACACTATGCCCCATCATCCAGATCATTAATGAAGATGTTAAACAGGACTGGACCCAGTATTGACCCCTGGGGTGCACCACTAGCTATTGGCCGCCAAGTAGATTTTGTGCCACTGATCACCACTCTCTGGGCCCAGCCATTCAGCCAGTTTTCAATCCACCTCACTGCTCATCCAGCCCATTCATCAACAGCTTGTCTATGAGGATCTTACGGGAGACAGTGCCAAAGGCCTTACTGAAGTCCAGGGAGACAATATCCACTGCTTTTCCTTCGTCCACCAAGCCAGTGATTTATCAGGTTGGTCAAGCATAACTTTCCCTTGGGTGAAGCCATGCTGACTAGTCCTGATGATTTTCTTGTCCTTCATGTACATGGAAATGGTTTCCACGATTAGCTGCTCCATCACCTTCCCAGGGATCAAGATGGGGCTGACTGGTCTGTAGTTACCTGGGTCCTCCTGCTTACCTTTCTTGAAGGTAGGAGTGATATTTACTTTCCTGCAGTCTTCAGGCACTTCTCCCAAACACTGATTGAGCAAAGACTATTGAGAGTGGCCTCACAATGACATCTGCCAGCTCTCTTCGCACTCCTGGCTGCATCCCAACAGAGCCCATGGACCTATGTATGTCCGGTTTGCCTAAGAATTCACTGACCTGATGCTCGTCGACACAGGGTACATCTTCTTTGCTCCAGCCTTCACCCCAGTCTCTGGGACCTGGGATTCCTGAAGACCAGTCTTGCTAGTAAAGACTGAGGGAAAGAAGGCATTAAGTACTCTGCCTCCAGTCTTTTGCATGTCCTGTGTCACCAGGTCCCCTGTGTCCTTCAGCTGTGGGCCTACATTTTTCCCTAGGCTTCCTTTTGTCACTTATGCACTTCTAGAAGGCCTTCTTCTTGACTTTGACAACCCTTGCCAGATTCAAATCCAGTTGGGAACTGAATGCAAACAGCTATGTTTTCATGTAATTACAATGATCAGTTAGTGATTTCAGCAGAAAATGCCCCAGATATATTTCCTGAGCCCCTCCATGGTAGCGGCCTCTTCTATGCCTACCAAAGAAAAGTCTTCAAAACATAGCATCAGGTTCATCCCCTGGGTTCCTTAACACATTCTTGGGTCCCAAGGGCCACATGCCATTTCATTTACATCCATTATATGAAAGGAATAATATATTTTGTGTGTCTCACTCATCCAGCTTCTTTTCCTGACTTAACATCAGCAACCTGACCTAGTTGAAGATGTCCCTGCTCATTGCAGAGGGGTTGGACTAGATCACCTTTAAAGGTCCCCTCCAGCCCAAACTATTTTATGATTCTGTGATTTTTAATGCAAAACCAGCAGTGGCATATCCCAGCCTTATGCTACCACGACACTGTGCAGTTCCTTTTGCATTTACTGTCCTATCCCTTTTCCCCCTGCCTCTCATCCTTTAGGCCTTTCCCAGTTCTCTTCCCTGGCACACTGATGGTGATTGTGCCAAACTGTAGCTATTTTATTTTAACATTTTGTATTTTTATGTGTTTTTCAGTTAGCACGTTCCTCCTGCTGGCATGCCTTTTACATACTAGCATTCACATGACTGTCGTGATATTCCTAAGTCCGAGTTTACAGTATCTGGCTAATCATGTTTCTAAATATTCACTGTTTGTCATGCATACAGACTTGAGAACATCCTCAGCCTTTTTATAGCGGTCACAGATGCAAACAACTTCTGTAGACATGGAGAGGCTGCCCAGTGTACAAGACATCGTGCTGGGATTGCCTCTAAGGGCTCACTGCCCACTCAGCAGCTGTCAGCATTTGAGTGCCTTTGTCCCCTGCTCCCCCATCCTGCTCTGGGGCATGGCTGCAGCACTGATTAACAACTGCCTATACTAAACATCTTGTCTCCGAAGTCTGCAGCGAAATGCATCTTTTCCCCTAAGGATGTTGCTGGTTTCTGGCCCTGGAATCAGCCTCCAGCCCCTGATCTCCAGCTGGATCTCCAGGCTGTCCGCGTCCTTCAGCAGCACCAGGATGCTGGCCGCTGGTTCAGGCTGTCCCCTCATATTGAAGTGGCATACACTCTCTGGCTTCCCACTGCCTCTCCCTCCTCTTACTTAACTTGTTTAATAAGCGAAATCTTAATTCCCCTCCATCAGACTTTCCATTGCAGCCCAGCTCTTGGTTTGTGCTGCTGCACAGCGTGTCGCTCTCTTCTCTTCTCTTCTTAGTTCCTTGTTTGCTGTAAGGAGGAAACAACAAAAACCAAGCGTGCAGCCTATTTCCAAAGAACCTTGAAATTGCCAGCCTATCTTGTTAGGACTCAAGTATGAACTAGGACTGAAACATTAACTAATGAAGGGCACAGGATCCTGCTGACCACTGCTGTCTTTTGCCTTAGTATAAACTTCTTCCAAGCCAAATACAGTGGATGTCTCACGGCTCTTGGGAAAGGGGTTGGCTCATGCTTCTTTCTCCCTTCCCCAGTGAGTATTTTCTCACTTTGGCTACCTATCACCTGGGAACTCTCAGCCTGTGCCAGCACAAAGAAGCTTTACCCTTGCTAGGAAGCCAGGAGTGGAAGGGGTTGTATGAAAGATGGACCCTGGACATGCTGGAACTGTGAAAACTCCCAAGGCAGAGGTTCAGGAGGTGATAGAGATGGCCCCAGCCTTAGTGCAGGGGGTCAGTGAAGCCAAAGTAGGGCTGCAGGAGAGAAGCAGCCTGCAGGTGAGGTTAAGGGAACAGAATGAGCACATGAACATGTATACATTCTGCTATGTGACACTGGTGAGTGGAGGCTTTGTAGGATGTAATATATTGAATCACTGCTGTTTGCAGTGTCTGGGAGTGTCACTGAGTGTTTATGTGTCTGGGAGATGTAGATTCTGCTGGAAAGTCCTCCTGGGAATCTGTACCTGTTGTTCCCCACTGAACCTCAGCATGCCATGGCCCCTGCTGTGGGTTATGAACAGAGGTGGGCGCAGCTGCAGAGCCACATGGTGGTACATGCGTATCAAGGGATGCTAGGGTGCTGTACGCCTTTGGCTTGGTGCAAGGCTCCTGCCCTCTTGTAGGGTCACAGATATCTGAGGAAAACCGAACTAGTCCTGCAGCCCTCTGCCTGTAAGATTAACAGGGATTTGAGGACTGTGTTGCTGGAGCCCTCCCAAATGCCTTACATTTGCTGAGCTCCATGGGCACAGGAAAGGAGTGCATGGGTTCAGAGGAAGAATTGTGAACTAGCCTGAGTGTGACTGGGAGAATAGGAGGAAGAGCATCTATTGCTGGGACTGGCTGGATTTGCTGCAGCAAATTTGGACTGATAGTGGGACTGGTGCTGTTTAACGTCTTTGTCAGCGACATGGACAGTGGGACGAAGTGCACCCTCAGCAAGTTTGCTGATGACACCAAGCCGTGTGGTGCGGTCGACACGCTGGAGGGAAGGGATGCCATCCAGAGGGACCTGGAGAGGCTGGAGAGGTGGGCCCGTGCAAACCTCATGAAGTGCAACAAGGCCAAGTGCAAGATCCTGCATAAGGGTTGGGGCAATCGTCAGAGCAGGCTGCTCACAGGCTCATCCAGCAGCATCGCGAAAACCTCCAAGGATGGAGGCCGCGCAGCCTCTCTCGGCAACCTGCTCCGATACTGGACGGTCCTCACTGGGAAAAAACTGCCCCCCGTAGCCAGCCTGAAGTTCTCATTTCGGCCGATGCCTGCGGTCTCTCCTCTTGTGCACCACTGTGAAGGGCCCGGCTCCGTGCCCTCGATAATCTCGCCATTGGTACCGGCGGCTTGCTGGTGGGGCTGCAGCGTCCTC
>NW_009592735.1:5952-35192 GCF_000690535.1 Cariama cristata
GAGAGTTGGGGTTGTTCAGCCTGGAGAAGAGAAGGCTCCGGGCAGACCTTAGAGCAGCCTTCCCGTACCTAAAGGGGCCCAAAACTGGATGCGGTGTCTAGATGTGGTTGAGTAAGGGCTGAATAGAGGGGAGGATGATCCCTGCCCTCCACCTCCTGGCTGTGTCCCCATTCGCACAGGCCAGGGTGCTGCTGGGCTCTCCTTGCTGCCGGGGTGCACTGTGGCTCATGTCCTGCTCGCCGCCCACCCAGATCCCCAGGACATTTTCCCCGGAGCTGCTTCCCCAGCCTGGCGGTCCCGGCCTGCGCTGTTGCAGGGGTGCTTTGCTTCCCAGAGCAGGACTTGGCATTTGTCCTTGCTGAGTTTCCCGCGGTTCCTGTCGGCCCATTCCTCCCGCCTGCCCGAGGCCCTCGGGGTGCAGTCCTGCCCTCGAGCGTGTCGGCTGCTTCCCCCTCCCCAGGTCGGTGGCGTCTGTAACCTTGATGAGCTTGAGGTACTCTGTGCCTGCACTGGGTCATTCCTGAAGATGTTAAGCAGGAGAGGTCCCCGGGCTGGTCCCTGTGGTGCTCCACTTGTCACCCACCGCCGGGCAGAGCACAGCTCATGAACCACCACCCGCTGAGCCCACACCCTCCAGCCTGTTTTTTAACCACCTGGTTGTCCAGCCCTCCAAACCATAACGTCCAGCCCTCCAAACCGTACCATCCTGCCTGGGATGTGAGGATCATGGCAGAAGGGGTCAAAATCCTTCTTAAAGTCAAGGCAAATGGCATCCACAGCTGTCATCCTTCAGCCACAGGTCCCATTATTGCATTGCAGAAAGAAAACAGGACGGTCAGTCCGTGCTGGCTGTTCCCCTCCCAGGCTCCTCCGTGTGGCCAAAAACATGCTCCAAGAGGACTTGATCCATGATTCTCCCAGAGACCAAAGTGTGGCTGATGGGTGTAGATCCTCAGATCATCCGTTTGGCCTTTTTTGAAGGTGGGGTGCAATATTTGCTTCCTCTGGTTGTCAGGTATCTCCCCTGATCTCCACCACATTTGAAAGAGCAGCCCTGCAGGTCTATTTCTGTCAGCATCCATTGATGCAGCCTGTTGGGTCCTGTGGATTCGTATGGATCAGGTTCACTGTAGAAATCGTGACTCAGTGTTCATCCCTGTCTGGTAGCTCTCTGAACCCTTTCAAAAAGCCTGGAGGCCTAGGAGACCTTGGTGAGGTAAGATTGAGGTAAAGGAGGCACTGAGTGTCTCAGTCTTTTCTGTGTCTGCTGTCACTAAATCACCCACCGCATTCAGAAATGGGCCTTTATTCAGCCTTTTACTACCAATGTAGTGGTAGAGGCTCTTCTTAGCACCCTCAATTTTCCTTGCAAGTCTCAACCTCACTTGAACTTTGGCTTTCCTGACACCATGCCTACATGCCTGGGCGATGTTTATAAATTCCTCTGTAGCTTGCCTCTGCGTCCACCTCCCATATGCTGTCTTTTTGCATTGCAGCTTAGCCCTAAGGTCCCTGCTTAGCCAAGGCCATCTGCTGATATGTCTCCTTGTTTTCCTGAGTACTGGGATGGACTGTTCTTGTGCCTGGAGTATGCTGTCCTCAAGGCTTGCTAGTTTTCCTAAACTCCCTTGGCCTTCAGAGCTGCCTCCCATGGGATCCCTCCCACCTACCAGTCCCCAGTATAAGCTGAAGTCTTGCTTAAAGTCCAGGGTCTGTATTCTGCTACTCTCCTTCCTCACTCCCTTTAGGATCCTGAAGACTACTACTTCATGACCACTACAGCCAAGGCTACTGCTGATCACCGCATCCTCAGCCAGTTCTCCCCTGCTAGTGAACAGCAGATCCAGCTGTGTGTCACATCTGGTTGGCCTGGGAAATTGAAATTCTTTGTGAGACCCGGGGTCTATGATCCAGAGGCTTCCCTCAGGTACTGCTGCCTCCTTGGCAGCTTCAACTCTGGGATTTCCTGGCCCAGCATTGACGTCCTTGTGTTTAAAGCTTTTAGTGGATTTTTCTCTGTGAATGTGGGTAGTTTCTTTCTGAATCTAAACAATTTGATATCACTGCCCTGAAGCGAGGAATTCTGCATTTCTGCACTTTTATTGAACCTTGCACTGCTGGAGAGCAACCAGCTCCGGCTGCCCCAGAACCGGGGCACTGCCAGCACACCCTCACAGGTTGCGGCGGTGCTGCACTGCCTTGCTTGCTGTCTTGCAAGGGGGAGAGCAGACATGCAGAGAGGCCGATAGCCTCAAGCCCAGGCTAAGCTTTCCAGCGTGTGGTCACCTGCTGGCTCTGCACAGCCGCAGCAGAACTGTGGGGCACCGCTGTATGGCCAGGGGCATCACCTGGGTAGGGGGTGGTGGAGGAAGCTGGCAATACAGGGAGGTGATGGAGGTGTCGCTGCGGGTGACGAGAGAAAGGCCTCAGTCCTAGTGCCTGTGGCAGCATCTGTATGGGGCCTGGGACATGATGGAGCTGTGTGGGGCACAAGAGGCAGGTAGGGATGGGGTGTGCTGTGGGACATGGGAGAGGTGTGGTAGCCTGTTGCAGGCCAGACCTGGCCATGGCTAGCACGGTGTGCAGTGGTGGGGGACACCAGTGCTGCCCTGGGCTCAGTGGGCTGTGTGAGGCTCTGTGAAGGCTGGCCTGTCCCAGGAACATGCTGTAGGCAGAATGAGAGGGCAGGGCATGGAGGGAGAGTAATGCTCCATGTGCTGTGCACAGCTGCAGCAGGTTCCAGAGAAATACCATGCTTGCAGCCAAGCACATCTTAACAAGGCCAAAAGACAGGCGGGAGCACTGGCCCTGGGCTGCTCAGAAACCCTGGCCTCATTCTGGACTCGAGCAGGGTGCTCTGCAGGACCCTGAGTCTCTGTACCCTTCTCACTTCAGGACCAAGGAGCTGATTGCTGTCAGAAACACATCCCATATGCAACAGCAGGATGCATTCATGCAGCCATTAGCCCCTGATGGCAAAGGTTTTCCTTTTGGAGAATGGGGTCCTAAAGGATAGAACAGGAAAGCTACAGGCCAGAGAACACTCTGACTGTGCAGCTGGTTTATCCAGGAAGGGGATGGGTTGCCTGGTCCACCCACCAATACCAATACAGAGAGGGTTTCTGAGAACAGCTGCCCCTTAGTCTTACAAGGGCAGAATCAGACTCAGGGGTAGTAGCGGTGATTAGAAGTAGGTTCTCTTCAACGGAGGACATGATGAATCATAGCAACAATTCACCATGGCTTCCTTCTTGCTGCTGATCTGGCTGGATCTGTGAATGGGAACATCTGGACTCTTGATGTTGGAGCTGTAGGGTCACCACACTCCCTGCCTCATGGAGCACCCTCTGGAGTCCCAACATGGGGAAAGATTGCTGGGCTCTGGCATTGCTGCTGTTCGACAACACAGCACAGAACATTTTCACCCAACGTGGGGGGTCTCCCTGCACTTGCACTTTGTGAACACTTCTGTTCTTTGCACGTGGGGTTGCAGATGCACATACTGTACTCTTGGGCAGAAACACAGCATGCACTTCACTTCTGCACGTTGTGCCTGGTGTATCTGTGGTGATCCTGCGAGCTTGTGCAGGTGTCCTGTGCAGGTGAAGTGACCCCACAGCTTTGGCCACATCTCATGGCCGCATGTTGACCCTGCAAGCTCACGCAGGTGTCTTGTTCCCAGCCGTAGCCTTCTCCTTCTCTCCTTTCTCCTCTCCTCCTGGGAACAGCCAGTCTCGGCCCTGCAGGATGTTCAAAAAACTCGGAGGTGAGGGTGCTGTAAGGGCTCCGTTGAGACTCAGAGCTCTGACTCCTGCCCCGACATAGTCAAGCAGCAGGCCTTGCACAATCCTGGATGGAGTGTTTCCTGGGCTGTCCCATAGACAGCTTGACCCCTTTTCCCTCTTATTTCTCAGGCAAACATCAGGAGCCTCCTAAGTAAGCTACAGTAAAACCAGCTGTTGATCCAAGATTTGGGGTGGGTGCTAAATACAGAGCCTGGGGCTGCCCTGCATTAGCTTCTAGCAAAGTTCCTAGAAAAATATCCAGACTTGGCTTAAAAATTTCCAGGAGTGGTGAATTCACCACAGGCCTTGATGAGCCCTTTTGGTGGTTAATTATCCTCACAGCTAAAAATGTGCACCACATCCCAAACTGTGTGTGCTCTGCAGTCTGCCGCCGTGTGTCCCAGCTAGACTGAGGTGTCTGCCATACCTGGTCACGGGTCAAACCCGGTGCTGCCTCTCGGAGAAGTCCCCAGGAGGCATCACCCCATCCGCAGCGGGGACCTGCACTGCCTCCGGGGCTTGTGCCGGGCCCTGCTGAGGGTGTGCAGGGCAGGAGCGGGGACACCTCAGCAGTCTGCAGGCACTGCCTGACTGCGGGCGGGAGGGCGCGGGCTGGGGGTGTGCCAGCCACAGCCCCCCTCCTCTCCACGCAGTGGCAGAGACGCTAGGCAAACTGTCCAGCCGCCCCACACGGCGCTACACAGCTGGCTGCTCCTTCAGGTGTGGTGGTGTTCCCGTGGCTTTTCTCGGGGCACTAGCGAGCACCACCCCGCCAAGTAGACTAGGACCAGGCACAAGTCCCCAGGAGTGGTTGCACCAGTGCTGGTGTAGCAATGGCATGACCCCTCTTGGACCCTGTGTGTGGGCTTGTACAGGCAGGGTTTGCGTTAGACCGCTGGTCCGCAGACAGTCAGTCCCACAGCAGGATGGGGAGGTGGAATACCGGACATGTGTGAGTGGAGAGTTTTCCTGAGGATGCCTTGCCCTGGCTCTACAGCTAGGTTTGGCTCTGATGCCAGACTGCTGGCTCCGTGAGGGAGTCTTGCAGGGAGATGGCTCTGGGTACCGGGGAGCAGCCAGGGAGATGGTGCTGTACTGCATAATAGTGAGAGCTCGTCTGTTTCTACCCTGTTCCCAAAATCTGACCCAGCTACTGTGGCAGAAAGCTGGATTTCCAGATAGCTTCCCCTGTGGGTCTCTTTCTTAGGATGGCGACCGTCAGAGGATGGTTAAGGTGGGGAGCCTAGGGAAAATATGTTACTCTGCTCTACAGCTTGTTGCTGTACAGTGTATTAAAGCAGCTGACATGCATTTTAGAGCACTTTCAGAGTGATAAGCTGTTAATTTTGAAGGAAAGAATTAATTTCCCACATAGTGCCTGTTCTAGTCACTGTGGCAGCTTATCAGTTTCAGGTGCATTTCCATCTGCAGTGGTAGGGAACACTAACAGCTGAAACCCAGGCATGGCCCACAACTCATGTGTATTGGTACAGGGCTATTACCCCGGTAATGATATCCAACGTGGAGCCAGAATACAGGTAACCTGAATACAGGTTTCAGCAATGCCAGTGAAGTTGGATTGATACTCTCAAATGAGCAGCTCCACAGCAAAGGGAGCTGGGGCAGGAGGGAGGGAGGATGTTGAACTCGGGGGCAGGCAGGTGGGTCCGATTTCCCAAAGTGCTTTCTGGCTGGGCTGCTGTCATGGCACCTGTGGCTCTGAGTGCTCTGCAGCTGGAGCAGGGAAGGGGGATCCTGTTTCATGGCGCTTCTTCTGGCAGCTGCTGCAAGCTTGGGGAGCAGGCACTCTGTACAGGGAGCGTGGTGCTCGTTGTAGATGTGCTCTCAGCTTCTCCGCTCAGGCATCCCCTTAGACCACGGGCAGCAGAGCTGGTGAGGGTGCGTTGCCGGTGCTGCCTCCCCTCCCTGGAGGCTGTGGATCACTGGGCAGCAGAACTGGCGAGAGGCTCTCTCAGGTGCTGCCTCCTTGCCTGGGGTGCAGAGCATGTGGTCATGGGGGAGGGAGGTCCCACCTCTACCTAATTTTCTGCCTTCCCTGGCCCAGCCGTTCTCTGTACTCTCTTGTTGTTCCTCCATCTCTGGTGATCGGGCGAGCAGTTCAGGTTAGGAGCCCTGCCCGAAGGAAAGAGCTGTTTGCAGCCCCCAGCTGGGCCCTTTCCTTGGCGCGCATGCAGCGTTCCTGCGCTTCTCGCTCACGGGAGCCGAGGCCCCAGCGCTGCTGCGGGGAGGAGCTGTGGCTGACGAGGCCTGAACTCCACTTCACCCGGGCCTGGCCCAGCTGCCTCCCTCCTGGCTCTGTCCTCTGGCTTTGTTCTCTGCGCGGAGCTCCCAGCTGGTGGATGAGCCGTGGGCAGTGATGCTGGGGTCGGGGGGAAGGAGCTGTTTGCTGCTGACCTGAGCTCTGCAAGGAGCCCAAGGAGGAACTGGGGCCTTGCAAGCAGGGAGCAGTTTTAATCCTCCTGCTGCGTCTGTAACTGCTAATGCAATTCGTGCACCCCGGGCTGCGGTGGGCCCGGGCTGTCACAGGGCAGTGTCACCCTCAGAGCCCAGGGCTGCTGAGCGCAGAGCTCTGAGAGCAGGACGGAGCCAGGGTCATGGTGAAAAGGGGACTGGTTTTCTTCCTGTCTTAAGTGTCTTTGCAGAAAAGAAGGAGTAGAGGGCCAGGGGCAGCTGCTGTGAAAGCACGGGTTGTCCCTGGCTGGCTGATCAAGCTGGTTGCAATGGGAATGCTTGGCTGCCAGGTCCTTGGCGTCTATGTGAGGCTTGGCCTTTGTGCCCCCTCTCCGTGTGGCCTTTTCCTTTGCTAAGGCAAGTCTGTTGACCTAGGTCATGGATGTTGCCCCAGGGGTGCAAGAAGGAAGGTATCCTGTAAAACAAGGCACCGCTGGTGGTGCAGGGATCCCTGGCAGCACTGCTGATAGAACGCATGGTGCAGCTCTTGCGAATCTGCAACGCCCTGCGCCCCGACCTCTGTGTCCCCTCACGGGGACCAGGCCAGCATAGGCTGATCCTGGGGTGCACCACAGCTGCCTGCAGCGCTGCCCAGAGCACTATCTGCCGCCAGTGAGCCCCTGGGAGGCCCTGTCTTCTGGCAGGGAGGGCTGCAGAGGACGTGGTGGCTTGTCTGGGACAAGAATTGCAGGGCTGAGGCAATAACTGTCAGTCTGCTTTGCTATGGCCAGCTTTGAGGACTGTGCACTGGTTGTGGGCCACGGAGCAGAGGGCAGCAGTGGGTTGTGGAGGTGGTGGTGGTGATGGTCCGGGTCTGGCTGCTGGTCTTCTCTGTGATGATAGCCCTGCTTATGTAGTGCCTTGCCTCATCCAGGTGACAGCCACAGATGCAGACAGTGGCACGTTTGGCTCCCTTTCCTACTCCATTGGTTCTGGCATCGGCAGTGTTGTCCCCACGCAGTTCGGCATCGACAAGCACACAGGGCAGCTGTGCACTGTGCAACCTCTGGACCGTGATGAAGGCACGTCTGCCTATGATTTCACCATCACTGCTGTTGATGGGGTGAGTGCTGGAGAGGCCGCGGGGATGCGATGCTGCTGACTCCGCACTGTGCAGGGGATACCATTGTCCTTGCCCCTGCTCTTTGCACTGTCTCTGATCTGGTCCTTCCACAGGGTGGCCTGAACTCCATGGTGTATGTGAAGGTTTTCCTGGAGGACATAAATGACAACCGACCAGTGTTTTACCCACTGGAGTATGCTGCCAGCATCAGCACACAGAGCATGCCAGGTACAGCTGTGCTGCGTGTTACTGCCCACGACAAGGATGAGGGACTGAACGGGAGAGTGACCTACCGCATTGTCCTGGGAAACTCACCCCCTCTCTTCTCCCTCAACAAGGACACAGGTGAGAGGGAGCTCAGGGGGCAGCCAGAGTAGGCAGCAATCAGAGTAGTGGGATGCAGGCAGGTGTAATAGGCAGCCTGAGGGTCACTGCTTGGTCATCTCAGCAGTGCAGTCTGCCACCAGAATATGTCTGTTCTTCTCCCTTTCACATCTTCCCTGCCTCGATTTCTTGAGCCTCTGGCAGCCCCTTCCCAGACTCAGTCTCTGACCTCTTGTTTCTGCTCCCTGCTGTGTTCCTCATTTGTCCTGTCTTCCTTCCTGACCCTCATTCCCCAACCCTCATTCACTGCACCTTTCCTCCTGCATGCTGCTTGCTTTACCCCATCAGGCTATATCCTGCTTAGTTTCTTGTCCCTGCCCAGTTCCCTCCTCTCCCTTGCTCAGTTTACTCTCCTTCGCTATAACCCTTTATAATGCTCAGTCCCACCTTGCTCATTGTCTGCATCTGCTGTGCCTTGCTTTGGCCACCAAAGCCAGAGCAGTTTCTTCTGGGGAGGTGAGTGCATGGGTGTGTGGTGCTAGGGTCTCTCAGCGGGACAGGAAGGTGTCCTGTGCTCAGCACAGGCATCAAGGTGGCTCCACACTGGTCCCCACGTTCCCAGAATCCAACTGGGATGAGACAGGCCTACCAGCCCTCCTAACGCAGGGCCACCTCCTTTGTAGGGTCTGTCAAGGATGGTCCTTCAGTTCTACGTCTCCTCCAAGAGCCTCCCCACAGCCCAGATCCCAGCTGCTGTGTCGTGACCCTCACCCAGCACCCCACATTGGAAGCCCTATTCCCTCCTTTGCCTCTCCCAAGACCTGCCCTCTGGCTCGTTTGCCCCAGCACTTACCACTGCTTATCTCAGGGCTGGGCTTAAGGTTGAGAAAGGAGGATTTGGGGAGACTTTCCCAGGAGGGTTCCTCTTCTTTACTCCAGTTCTTCCATGGTGAGCTCCTCTCTGTGACGGACATTGTTTGCTGCCCCCTTAGGTCTTTCTTTTCAAGCTTATGGTTTGGCCAGTTCCCTTGGTGCCAGGTGAGAGGCAGGGGTGCAGGCATAGTGCCCTCTGAACTGCTTTCTTTCCTAGGTGTCATCTCCCTCTCATGGTCCCTGAGTGGTAAAGCCAACACCCTGGTGCAGCTGGTGATCTCCGCACAAGATGGTGGGGGTCTACAGGCACAGCCAAATGCCCGCGTGAACATCAGCATCGTGGAGGGCACGGTTTCACCCCCTGTTTTTGAGCAAGCTCAGTACTTCTTCACAGTGCCTGAGGACATGCTGCAGGGTGCCAGTGTGGGGGCTGTCCGGGCCCAGAACCCTCCAGGTACAGGCTTACCCCCTTTGTATGCAGTCACTTTCCCTGTCCCTGCATCGTCTTGAAGGTCCAGTACCACACTTCCTCACAGAGCAACCCTGTTCTGGGAGCTGCGTGCATGCACAGGGGAACACACATTTGATTGTGTGCCCCTGCAATTACCACTCAGCTCAGTGCATGCTCTCACACATGTGCTTATACACGTGTGTACGCACACACTTGTGCACATGCATCTGTGCATACACGTACACAGCACTACTGTACACCTCCCGACCAGAGTCTGCCGCAGGCAGCGCTGCCCAACCCTGCTGCTGTCTGTAGAGCCAGGTACACAAATCATTCTTCCTGTCTTCATTTCCTTGTCCACAGGTCATGCTGATGACATCTTTTATTCCATCTCCTCGGGGGATCCTCATGGCTACTTTTCCATTGACTCTGCCTCTGGGCAGCTCCACACCAGCCTGCCTCTTGATCACGAGTCCCAGGCAGTCCTCATTCTGGATGTGCAGGCCCGAAGTGGTTCGCCTCCTGCCTATAGCAACACACGTGTGAAAATCTCTGTGTCAGATGTGAACGACAACGTGCCAGTGTTCCCAGCCCCCTCCGACTCCATTCTGCTGCCAGAGGCCACAGAGCCCGGGACTACAGTGTACACATTGCAGGCCGAGGACCGTGACAGCGGTGCCAACGGTCAGGTGAATTTTGAGCTGATGTCAGGAGGTGATGGCACCTTCAGTGTGGAGCGCTCATCGGGGGCGGTGCGACTGATTGGGGCCCTGCAATACGAAGCCAGCGCAGCCTACAGGCTGGCCATTGTGGCCCGAGACAGTGGTGTTCCCCAGCTCAGCTCCACGTTCACGCTGCTGGTGCATGTGCAAGCGGAGCACGACAACGGGCCCATCTTTGACACACTCACCTACCGTGTGGAGGTGCAGGAAGGTGTGCCTGTCTCCACCCGCTTCCTGCAGGTGCGGGCCCTGGCACGTGATGCAGAATCCATGACCCTTACCTACCACTTGCGTGCAGATGGGGATGCTGCCAGCTTTGGCATCATGCCTGAGAGTGGTTGGCTGTATGTCAAAAGCACACTGGACCGGGAGACGCGGGACCTGTATGTGCTCACAGTGCTGGCCTCGGCAGGAGGCAGTGGTGCAGGGGGGGAAGCCCGGAAAACAGGCACCAGCACTGTACGGATCAGCATCACTGATGAGAACGACAACAGCCCCCGGCTGAGTGAGGAGCGTTACTTCTTCACTGTTCCTGAGAATCAGGCTCCTGGTAGCAGTGTGGGGAGGGTGATGGCAAGTGACCGAGATGCTGGGCAGAACAGCCGGCTCACCTACCGCCTGCTCCAGCATGATCCCAACTTCCTTATCCACACACAGACAGGTGAGAGGCTTCCTAGGCTGGGACGGGCTGGGGAGAAAGCCCAGGGCAGGTCAAAAGTGATGCGGGCCAGGCCAGTGCCGTGACAGAACATTCATCTTCCTACCCCTGCCGTGCTGGGCTCCCCAGCATCATACCTGAGCACAGGCTCCTCTTTAAAGCAAGTTTTGGGCTGAGCTGTGTCCCCACTTTTCCCTCACAGGGGAGCTCAGCACCAAGCATAGCCTGGACCGGGAGCAGCAGTCCAGCTACCAGCTCTTGGTGATCGTGCAGGATGGGGGAGCACCACCCCGCAGTGCCACAGGAACCATCTATGTCACTGTGCTGGATGAGAATGACAACGCTCCTGCTTTCCTTCACGTGGCCAGCGGTCAGGAGCTGCCTGTGCAGGTAGGGGCATCAGGCTGGAACCCTGGTGAGGCAGGGGTGTGTTTGGTGGCAGGTGGTTCTGCAGGGGGAAAAGGGAGTGGGCAGGGGCACCCAGGAGAATTTCAGGGTGGGAGGTAAGCAGGCACAAGTTGCATCCATGCAGCAGCCAGGGCAGTCTCGTCAATCTGATTGAGATGTGGTAAGATGGGCATGTCCTTGGGAAATACAGACATCCCTGTGCACAGAGCAGGTGAGGACTGCAGAGGGCTCTGAGACAAGTAGGACTGACCAGCAGGCAGAAGCTCTTGGTTCACACATGCCTGCAAGGAGGGAAGTCAAAAGGGAGCCCTAAACCTGAGCCAGCAGAGCCAGGGGTAAAACACTTGTGAGCACGGAGGCATGGGGTGCCGTTGGCTTCTAGGTCTCGGGACTTTTGGTGTAGCCACTCGGCTATGTGCGAGGTCAAGAAAGCACTGCCCGGCTGGACTTTGCACACACAAGGGTTTTCTGAGAATCTGCCATGGGTCCGAGCCCAGCTTCCTCTCCCAGCGCTGTGTGGTGGCAGCGGTCACCCAGGCACTGAGTGTGCTGCAGACCGAGTTACGTCTGTGCTGCTCAACAGAAGTGGGTGAGGATCAACCCTCCACCCCCAGCTGGCTGCATCTGCTGTCCTGCGGCCTCTGTGGAGCAGCACATGTGGCGAAAGCTCACTGGAGCTGGCCCAGTGGTGCTGGCAGCAACAGAGCAGGATGGGCAGTCTAGGCCCTGTCCTCATCTCCCGTGCACGGCATGGGGAGAACCTGCAGCTGAAAGGATGTGCTTGCTCTGCATGTTTCCGCACTTCAGGCAGTGTGCTCAAAGCCACTTGTACTGTGCCGGGTTTAAAACATCACGATGACGGCAACCTTTCTCTGCCGTAGGTCCTGCCTGAGCCACGCACCAGAGCAGGCAGGAATGTATTGGCAGGGGGGCTGCCCACACCCGTTTGGGCACTGTCCCGCCACACCTCGGTGGCCACCAGCACAGGACCCTGGGGACGTTCCAACTCCAGTCAGGCCTTCCCTGTTCATTACTTTTTCCCTTCCTGTTCTACATCGCAGCCACCCCTTGCCCAGCCTTCTTGCAGGTCCAGCTGGCGCTCTGTGCTTGCAAGACGGTCTGGCAAGGCTTGGCTTGGATGAAGGCATCTCTCAGGGCCTGGTGGAGGCAGAGAAAGGCAAAGTTAGTCTTGTCCTCTCTCTGAGCAAGGCTCTTTGAGTCATTCCTGCAGGCCAGGGACCAGCCAGCCGTGGCATTGCTGAGACTGCAGCCGAACAGGCTCTGCGAAATGGCATCGCTCGCACCCTGCGTCTGCGGTGTGCTGAGTGTCCTGTCTCCTCTGCGGGGTACCCGCAACACTCGCGCAGCGGGCTCTGCAGTTGATTCCAGTGTTCAGGGCCATGAAATGCTCAGAGCGTCCTGCTAAGGCTCAGGAAGTCCCTTGTCATACAGAGATACCACAAAAGCATACGCATCCTTCAGGAGACAGAGCAAGCCTGGGACAGATTTAGAGTCCTGAAGGCAGGTAAATGCTATGACAGTTTTGAATGAAACAAGTATTTGGGCACTTTGGTTTGAAGCTCTTCTGCTAGAAACACTGGTAGAGAAGGGTGAAGCACAGGAAGAGGCCACTGCTAATCGTGATTCAGATGTAGAAGAAAGGCTTGGAGGGAAAAGTAAAAAACGAATGATAAATGCAAAGCTTAGTGATTTATTGCAGACTTGCTCAGTGAAGTATTCGTATCGATGTTCATGAGGCAAAGCAGAGGGCGGTTTCTGTATCAGCACCTTGCTTTAAACATCAGCTAGAGGGGTATCTCCCACTGTAGGGGTGCAAGATGAGCTTGTCAAGCACATTGGTAACACGCTGGCACGACCAGGTGGTGTTCACACAGGAACTGCAGTAGTAATGGATCCTGCAGGGAATGATCACTAGGAAAGGGGAGAGAGAGCGAAGGGAAGGAAGAAGTGGTCTGTTTTCGCAGAGGGGGAATGTCACTGGTGGGTGCCTGGGACTGGTGCTGGTAAATGCCACTTAGCATTTTCATATACCCTCCAGAAGAGGTGATTGTTGATGTTACAGGTCTATTCATAATAATAAAAGTGCGGGCTCCCTGTGAAGAACTGTAGAAGGATCTTGTTTTACTCTTCAATTAGGAAAGAAGATGAGAAATGAAATTCACTGTTGCTAACTGGAAAGTGATACACATGGCAAAAAGCAATATGAATTTCACTTACACAGTGGTGGGCTCTGAATTGGCTACTTAAGTTTAGGGAGAAGTTTGGGGCATGAAGGCTTTGTGAAAATGTCAGCTCAGGGCTAAGCCATGGTCAAAAAGGCAAATCAAATGCTGAGCTTTATTAGCAAAGGAACAGAGAATGAAAGAAAACATCATTACCCTACATCTCAAATTCTGCACACGCTCTCTGCCCAGCCTCCATTCCACTAAATAAGCAGTAGTGCTAGAAAAGGTTCAGAAAAGGATGTTAATGTGATCTCCAGTAGATAATCGTTTCCATGCAGAAAGAAAGTACTTGAACATTCTCTGGCATGGAAGAAACTGCAGAAATACAACAGAGGTGTGCAGCAAATGGCACAGAGAATGTCATGGGGAAATTAGAAGTTGCTTTTTTCACAATACAAGACCTAGGCAGCTTCATAAGAAATGACCAGGCAGCAGGTTTAAAATAAACAAAGGCAGTACTTTTTCATGCAGAACATAATTAAATTGTGAAATCATTGCCAAAAGTTGCATGGGTTCAAAACTAGATGAATTCATGGAAAGAAAAAAAATCCATCAAAGGCCGTTGAATAAAAATATGATCTGTGGCTCAGGAAGTGACTTAGCCACAGACTGCTGGAAGCTGGGAGGGTTTCACAGGAGGGTTATTCCATACGTACCCTATTTCTTGCATCTTCTCTATATATCCAAAGCCCGCCACTGTCAGAGCTATGCCAGTGGTTGAGATGGCTCTCTGAGCTTTGGACCAAGCTGGTATTTGCAATAGCCTTCTTGGAGGGTGGACATCTGACCTGGACAAACCTGCCTGGTGGTGATTTTACTAAGGCTGAGGTTTTTGCAGAGGTGAGACCCCTTCTGTTGTTGTTTATTCCTCTGTTTGTGCATCTGAAATGGCATTTGTACATGGAGCCTGTGTGGACGCTGCTCATTTAACTCCTCTGCCGAGTCACTGCTTCCCTCAGATGGAGTTTGATTCCTTGTGGAAGAGGAGCGTGTCCATGCAGATGAAGCAGGGGCCCCTTGTATCCCGGTTGAGGGCGATTAGGGGCAGCATGGGGGGGGCAGGCCCTGCCCAAGCCTGTTACAGAGGACAGGTTGGAAGGGGCCTCCTAAGCATGGCCCCACTCAGAGGTGTCCACACAGACACTCCTTTTCATAAACAGCCAAGCTATATTTAGAAGGTCTTCTGTCTCCATCACTGCTGTGAAATGCTGTTCCAGATTCCTTAATCTGGTAGTTAGAAACCATCTCTTAATTTCCAGCCTAAACTAATTTCTGACCACTTTATAGTCATTTGTTCTTGTGCCAATATTGTGTTTTTGCTTAAATAGCTCTTCTCTTTCCTTGGAATTTCCCTCTCTTCTCCCCAGTGTTTACAGAGTGCAGTCACATCGCTGCTTGGCCTGGCTAAACAAGTCCAGCTCCTCTGGTCTCCCCTCCCCAAGCACCACCAGCGTGGTGCCAGCAGTTTGTGCAACAGCATTAATGCTTGCCTCCTCTCGGGGGCTTGCAGCCTCTTTCCTTGGATTCTTGCCTGGATTCCACTTGTATTTTTCATAAAGGCATTAAAGTGGTACCACACAGAGATCACCTAGTACAGCTGGATCTGTGAGGATGATTTGTGCTGTAGGATGTGCTGATAGGATGTGAATTTGAGGTCTGTAACCGCAGGATGTGAATTTGATGTCTTCTGTTGTGGAAGGGACCGCAGAGTCTGTGCCAAGTGGGGAACCTGCTCTGCCCCTGAGGTGTGGGTAGGTGCAAGGAATCTGTGCTGGAGGAGAGACAGGTCTGCCAGCAGGCATGGGTTGTTTGCTGGGGGTGCTCCCAAGATCTGACAGGTGGTGAGGGGCCGTAATGGGGATGCATCCATTTCCATAACTATCCAGGAAAAGTGTTTGCATGCAATGCTGTTACATGTGGTCTGTCAGGAAGCTGGTAACTCACCTCAGAATGTGGGGTTAGCTGAGCATGTGCATAATTAATGTCTCAATGGTACTGTGATGCACTGGCATAAAAATGGTGGTCTTAAGTGCCTACAGACAGGCAGTCAGCAGTGCTAACTAGCAACAAAGGAGGGAAGAGAAGAGCCCTAAGAGTCCAGCTCCTGTCTGAGCCCAGGAAGAACTGCCAGCTGCATTTCCAGAGATCACAGACCCCCCTGGGCTGGCTAGTGGGACCTGAGGAAGTCACGTTCCATTGCCAGGGTGACTGGCCTCTGAGCCTGTCAGTGCTCACAGCTTTGCATTTGCAGTTGAAGGGGTCTGTTCTCCAGAGAGAACCAGGACTGTCATGGAGACCTGGATTTGCCTAGCTGTAGAGGCTTTGAATGTAACATGGGTGAAATAGCGTCCTCCCATCGCCCTGCAGCTCACTGCTGCAGCATGCCTCAACACTGCTAAGCTGGTTGTTAAACAGGGCAGAAGAGGAGGAGAGCTGGCAAGGCAGAAACTCCCTGTGCCAGCTTCGCTGTGGATTTCTCCATGTTGTTCAGCCTCAGGCACAGCCTGTGGTTCTTGCTGGGGGCTCTGTGCCTTGGGTGAGGTGCAGGGCTGCTGCAGGAAGGTGCAGATCCTGTGCCGTGCTCGGGGGTTTGTGGGGGTAGTCTGAAGGGTGCCCTGTGCCACTCAGCTGCTCCCTGGGCTGTGCTGCAGGTGCTGGAAGAGAAGCCGTCGGGACTTCTAGTCGCCTCCCTGCAGGCCAAGGACCCCGACGAGGGTGAGAATGGGACCATCATCTACTCACTGATAGGTATGAGCTGCAGAACTGACAAATTGATGCTGCTCTCTGCCTTGCAGCCATCACCCTTGTGGGCAGACAGGTGCTCACTGCCCAAGCCCTACCATGCCACGGTCCCTCCTCCATCCCAACCTGCCCCCTGCCCTCTCTCCTCTCTGCCTCTCCCTGCAGCATTTCACCTTCTTTCTGCAGGAGCCTGGGCAGAGCGTTTCACACTGCACATGGCTACTGGAGAGTTGCGGACTGCCACAGTTCTACGCCGGTCTGATCGTGCTGAGTACATCTTCACTGTGACAGCTAGTGACCGGGGCACGGTGCCTCGCAGTACATCAGCCATCATTCGCATTCAGGTATCCAGCACCCCAGCTCCTCTTGTCCCTCCACCGTCTACCCCTCTCGCTCACCTCTTGGAGGACACCATCCAGCTACTTGACAGCCTTCCTCTCCACCTTCTCACCCTCCACTGCCTTCATCCCAGGGCACCCTCTGCCCTTGCTCAGCTGTTGATCCAGCCCTACAATCTGTGTGGAGAACCTGGGATGGGAAGGGATGGGTCTATCTGCCACTATGCATGATCTCATTTGTAAAGTGGTCAGCTGCATTAATAGTAGGCAGTTCTGTCTTTTCCAGACTTGGACAGCGAACCCTGTCCCAGATATGCTGCTGCAGAGAAAACCTTAGAGGTCCCCTGCACAGAGACTTTAATTCTTCCCAGCATCTACTGTAAACAGTGTTCCTGATATGCAGGGTGTTCTTCACATCTGTATAACTTTGGCACTCACTGTCTGGTGTATTGGCCCAGACAGCCAAGTCCTTTCTCTGTTGTTGGTAATGAGCTTCATTTTACAGCAGAGACTCTGGTTTCCCCCCGAGTCAAGGCACTTTCACAGCACACCGTTTCACATCTTCCAGTGCCTGTTCTTGCCGTTCCCAAGGCCATTTGACTCTCCTTGTTTGATGTTCTGCTGCTTCTCTGTGCTGGCAGTGCCCGCTAACATGGTCAGCACATTCATAATGTACTCAGCTTTCTTTTGCCCTTGCACCTATCAAAAGTAAATGTCAGCACCAAGACCCATCTCTGCGAAGGCCTGCTAATCACTCTTCTTTAGCCAGTCGATCTTTTAGTCCTTTCTGTCACACAGCCATACTCACACTGTGCCTTTCCCCAGTTTAATGAGTGATCTCCTGTGTGCTACTGCATCAGAGCCCAGCTAAAACCCAGGCAAGTGAGATGATACACTGCATTTCCTTTGTCCTTGAGGAGAGAAGCACTATGTTAGCCTGGCACATCTGCCTTCAGCCATTCCACAGTGCGTTTTATACCATTTCCTTTTTATGCCATGTCTGTGACTGTTCTTGTCATTAAAGTTGTTCTACAGCCTTCAAAGTGTTGAGGCCAGGTTGTCAGGCTGGTTGTCCCTGAAATGCTTGTTTGCATCCCTATAATGTAGCTATTTGCTTGACAGTCACTAGTTTTGATACCCCTCTGGGCTGACAGTTTTGCTTTATTCCCTTTTTCTCCAGCTCCTTGATGTGAGTGCATTGAGTTCTTCAACACGTTTTCCCTTCACATAACATTATGGCTTTTCATGCATCCTCTCTCCCATCCACAGGTGCACCTCATTCCCAAATTAACTTCAGTATCTTTAATAAAAGTAGTGATAGTATTTATTTATCTTTGGGTCATACCGGCTTACCTTTCTTCTCTGTACCTCTCATCTGGATGAGTGTTACCTCTCTTCTTGCCCACTCTTGCCTATGTTTTGCAGAATTGTTTCTGCTGGTGTCTGTTGCCTTTGCAGTATCTAACACTGGCTCCCTCCTCTTGACACCCTCCCTTCAGGCGTTGATATGCTTTGATAAGATCCCCCCGAGCCTTCTCTGCCCAGTCAGCAGCTCTGTCTGTCCTTACCTACCCTAGCTCCTCAGGTGAAGCTCATCTTTCACCCTGTCAAACCTGTGCTTATTCTCAGTATGTTTTTCAAGTTGCTGTTCATCTGTTAGGCTACAAGAGCTGAGCCCTTGCCTCCCAACACCTACTCTCTGCAGGCCCCATGTCCCCCTCTCCACTGGCTCCCTGGTAGCACCTCCTGGCACACAGCAGCCTGGCTCGTGCCCCTCACTGCTGCCTCTCCTCACAGGTACTGCCGTCCTCCCGGGTGCTGCCACGGCCTGACGCCACTGTGCTGACCCTGCATCCTCTTGAGGGGGTCAAGCCAGGGTCTGTGATTGGCTCCGTGGCACCCCCAGATGCCCCTGCGAGAGGACAGCTGACCTACACAGTGGTAGGAGGTGGTGGGGATGGCACCTTTGTGGTTGACAGTGTGACAGGGGAGATTTACGCTGCCCGGGAGTTGGACTATGAAGCTGGGGCACGGCACGTCCTCCAGGTGAGTGCTGAGGACACGCAGCATGGCTATCCCTCCAGCCGACTAGTGCTAGTACAGATCCACGTGCAGGACTGCAATGACCAGGCACCCACCTTCCCTGAAGACCCCATCACCATCGTGGTGCCCGAGAATGCCCAGGCTGGCTCGTCCATCTTCACCTTCCAGGCACTGGATGGGGATGGTGTGGGTCCCAACAGCCAGGTGCGCTACGCCCTGCTACACCAGGAGCCCCCCGGGGCTCCCTTCCAGCTTGACAGCCGCTCAGGGCTGCTGACCCTTCGCCAGAGCCTTGACCGGGAGGCTGCTTCCTCCTTCCTCTTGGTGGTGGAGGCCACAGACCAGGCCCGCAACATCAGCCAGCGCCGCTCAGCAGCTGTCACAGCCCGTGTGTTTGTGACCGATGAGAATGACAACGCGCCCGTGTTCCTCTCGCCTGCTGCCGTCAGTGTCATGGAGGACCAGCCGACAGGATTTGTGGCGCTGCATGTGGTGGCCCAGGACAACGATTTGGGAGAGAACGGGCGAGTGAGCTACTCGTTGCGAGCAGGCAACAGTGATGGCCGCTTCCACCTTAACCCCAGCACTGGTGAGGGCCCAGGAGGATGCAGGGTGGGTGACAGGGACACTGGGAATGCGGGCGCTGAGGAGGGTGCAAGGATACAGCATGGTGCACAGGAGAAGGGCGGGGGCTGCGGAACCTGGAGGAGGGAGACTTGTGGGGTGTGGAGACCCCTGAGCATGGCATCTGGTTGGCGTGATACTGCTGTTTCTCTTGAGACCTGACTGTCCCTGGTGATGGCTCTGTCCTGGGAACAGTCGGCCCTGGTGCCCTGCGGTCCCAGCTCGCCCCTCTCCCTGTGTCTGCAGGCGCGCTCTCCATTGTGCGGGCCCTGAACCGGGAGGAGGTGGTGCAGCACAACCTGACCGTGGTGGCCATGGATCATGGTTTCCCACGCCGCTCCGCCACACAACTACTGTCCGTGCTGGTGCTGGATGTCAACGATGAGGCTCCCACTTTTGAGAAACCTGAGTATGAAGCACACATCATGGAGAACCTGCCAGCTGGCAGTCCTGTGCTGCAGGTGCTGGCCACGGACCGGGACCTGGGTGAGGATACAGGGCGAGGGTGAGCTGCCCAGTTTGGTCAGAGTCCTTCTGGAGATGCAGCACCCAGGACTGGGTGCACTCTGCTCCCTTCCACCTGGTTTGGCGAGCCTGGCTGACCACAGAGGGAAGGATCATCACCTGGCCTGGAGATGAGAGATGGGCTGAATCCTGGGAGAAGCTGAGAATGAGAACAGAGACTGTGATTCCCTCTGCTCCCCAAGACACTGACCTGTGTTCCTTGGGGGTTCCTTGGCCCATCTCCCCTTCCACTAGCTGGGCTGGGCTGGGTTCTCCCTCCGCCACACATCTCTGCCCCAGCTTTACTTGCCAGGGAGCGAGATCATCCTCTCCCACAGCCTTCGTGGTCCCTGGGTGGGAAGCCTGGGAGGAAGGAGGTGCAGGGCTGTGAGCCAAATGAGAGGCTTCTGGAGTTGCTGCTGGGCTGCCCTCAAACTATGTTCCTCCCTGCAGGTGCCAATGGGCAGGTGTCCTACGGGGGTCCCTCTGGGGGGCCGTTCTCCATCCACCCACAGACGGGGCTTATTGTCACCACACGTGTCCTGGACCGCGAGGAGCAGGAGCAACACGTGCTGATGGGTAGGGCTGTGCTGGTGCATGAGGGGGTGCAGGAGGTGTGGGGGTAGGGAGACAGGGGAGGCAGATGTGTGCTCCCCACAGCTGGGGTAGGGCAGTGTTGCAAGGAGGACAGGCCGTGGGAAGTGATGGGGGCTTGTGGGGCACGCAGTGTTGTTGGGTGGTTTGAGCATGCAGGAAAGCCAGTGATCCCATGCCTGGCTGCCCCTGTGATGGTCTGGGCGTTTGCGTATGACGGCCTTGATAGGAGCTCCCAGTGAGCAGCGTAGCCTGCAGTCTTCTTGCTCTGTTTCTGCAGTCTATGCACGGGATGGTGGCCTGCCCCCCAACCTCTCCAAGGCAACTGTGCGGATAACAGTAGGGGATGAGAATGACCACGCACCACACCTGGAGAGTGAGTCCTGCTCTGTGGAGGTCCCTGAGAACCAAAGCTGCGTGGCACTCTACACCCTGCGGGCCACCGATCCTGATGGAGGCGAGAACGGGCGCTTGGAATACCGCGTGGCAGGTGAGGTGCACTGGGAGCTCTGCAGCTTCTTTCTTGGCAGTAGGTAAGGGCTGCTCACCCTGGGTTGCCCGTAGCTCTGGGGAGCATCACCTGTGGCAGTTCCTGTTCCACTTCAGTTCTCTCCTACACCAAACCACATGTAGCTGCAGCCCTCTACTTTCTCTGCCCCCAGTAAAGAGCACCCCAACATCTGGACAGGCTGCACTTCCTCGTTCCCTAGGCTCTTGTCTGGTTCCCCAGGCTTGGACTAGTTCCATACCTCTCTTGGCTGCTCTGACCTGTTGAATTTACAGGTTGCTAAGTGAGATCTCTGCTGTTATCATGCCGTGCATTACCTGGGGGCTCCCTGTGGCAGCAGCACTGTCCAGCAGCACTGTTGGAGCCAGTTCTTACACGCACACACAGACCTGGACCCAGGAGGCTCAATCCCGCTGAGGCCTTCCAGAGTACACCTCAGTCTACCCTCCCTGCCAGGCCACACTGGGATGAACTTCATCCTGTCCTCTCTGGGCAGCACAAGGCAGTTCCTTCCTTGTACCAGTTGTAGTCATGCTGTCTTATTATTCCCTCTCTTCTTTTCCAGATGGAGACCCTGGGCAGGATTTCAGCCTAGACCCAGTCTCTGGTGTCCTCTCCACTGCACGTGCCCTTGACCGGGAGCGAGTCGCTTCCTACAGCCTCACAGTGGTGGTGCAAGACCACGGCACACCCCCGCGCAGTGCCACCATGTCAGTGAACGTGCGGGTGTTGGACCTAAATGACAATGCACCTGGTTTTGCTCAGGCTGCCTATGTGGTGGAGGTGCCAGAGGACTTGCCTGTTGGTGCCCTGGTGCTGCAGCTGGTGGCTGAGGACCCTGACGAGGGCACCAATGGGCAGGTCTCTTACTACCTGGGCAATGAGTCACTTGGCATGTTCCAGGTCGAGCCGCAGAGTGGGCGCATCAGAAGTGCCCAGGCGCTGGACCGGGAACGTCACCCCAGTTACAGCTTCCTGGCCAAGGCTGTGGACTCAGCACCATGGGAGCCCAAGAGCGCAGCCGTGCGTGTCACGGTCACGGTGCAAGATATCAATGACCATGCCCCTGCCTTCCTGCACAGCCCACTCACTGTCAACTTGTCCCGCCACACACCGCTCAAGCAGGTTGTGGCCACCATGAGGGCAGAGGACAGGGATGCAGGCGCCAATGCCTCCATCCTGTATCGCCTTGCCACCCCCAACTCTGCCTTCGCAATCAACTCCTACACAGGGGATATCCAACTGCTGCAGTCCCTGGGCTCGCTCAGCCAGCGGCAGCGGACGCAGCCACAGACCTGGGGCAACCGGCACTCTCCTCTACCGGTGTGGTGGTGATCCATTTGCAGGAGGAGCCCTACCGGGGGCTGCGCTTTCCCCGGAGCACCAGTGATGTGGCCCTGCCAGAAAATGCTGCCCCAGGTATCAGCTGGGCAGGGTGACCAGCAAGTGCTGGGCTGGGATGAAATGGGACAGGTCAGGAGGGGAAGTGGGTGCTGGGCTGGCAAAGCTGTGGGAAACTCAAACCAGGGAGCACTGCAGGGTCTTGGGAAGCCCCAGTATGCTTTGGGTAGACCCCAGGGACTGCAGGATCTGGATGGTGCCCAGGCTGTTCAGAGTGGTAATCCCTGAGGGTTTGCCCCAGGGTGTTCAGATCACTGGTGCCCAGCTGCTCCTGGAAGGTCTCATGGGGTCACAGTAAGACCATAGGAGGGCCATGGACATGCCCCACGAATCCTGTCTCCCAGCCCAAAGTTACCATTAGAACTCGCTTCCTCTGCCTGCAGCGTCCTCAGGCAGAGCTGTGTTGCTGTGGTACAGCATGTGCTGCCCACGCACCACCCTGACGCTCTGCCACCTGCCCCCAGACTCTCCTGCCCCTTCACACTCTCTCACTCTCTTCCAGGCACTGCTGTTGCAAGCATGCAAGCTGTGCACACGGGAGGCTCTTCTGGGCGCATCACATACAGCATCGTCAGCGGCAATGAGAAGAATGCTTTCCTTATCCAGCCCAGTTCAGGTACAGCACCAAGGCCACCTGGGGAAGCAGCAAGTGGGAGGCCACCTGTGCTCTGCCAATACCTGCTCAGCTATCCCAAGGCTCAGAGCCCCCGCAAAGGCACAGGAACACAGTCCAAATCTCCATACCAGTAAATTAAATAGTGTTTGTATTTGGATTTGGGCAGTAACCTGTCATTGTCCAGAGGTTGTTAGCACAGCTCCCAGTGCAATTTTGGTCCCTGCTAACTGGACCTTCCCCAAAAACTCCTAGGCCTGGTTCAGGAGGTATCAGAGGCCAGGAGCGTCACTAAGATGCAATCTGGGTGCAGCCCGTGCCTTAGAGGGCAAGTTCAGTCGGATGACACATCCTATGTTGGGGCCTCAGAGCCAGGCACCCGCACTGCCGCACTTTGTTCTCTGGTGTGCACGTAGCTGCTGTGACTGCAGCACTGCTGTGGGTTCATGGCTGTCTCTGTGGGGTCCCAAAGGTGACAAGAAATGGGGAACCACTCACTGTCCAGTGGGCATTCTAAGGGAGCCTTCCCGCTGCACCAGGCTCTTCCCTGAGCAGTCAGCAGGTGCTGAACATACCAGTGGTGCTTGCGGGTGGCTGATAACCCAGGCAGAGCCGTGAGGCAGGTTGCAGGGTGCTCCCCAGTGACAGTGGGCAAGCTGGCATTGTTTGCACCACATGCTTCAAAGGGCAGACTTTGAAGGGCTGCATGTCCCTTGGCATCAGGGAAGGCCTGGCTGAGGGTAGGGTGAAGGGTGCCTTGTTGTGAGTTTGGTGCTTGCCCGGTAGTTTGGAAGAGACTGGGATCTCACAACTCCCAGTATACAGGCTGGGGGATGAAGGGATTGAGAGCAGCCCTGAAGAGAAGGACTTGGGGGTACTGGTGGATGAAAAGCTGGACATGACCCAACCATGTGCGCTCACATCCCAGAAAGCCAACCATGTCCTGGGCTGCGTCCCAAGCAGCGTGGCCAGCAGGTCGAGGGAGGGGATTCTGCCCCTCTGCTCCGCTCTGGTGAGACCCCCCTGCAGTACTGCCTTCAGCTCTGGGGTCCTCAGCACAAGAGGGACATGGACCTGTTGGAGCGAGTCCAGAGGAGGGCACGGAGATGATCCGAGGGCTGGAGCCCCTCTGCTGTGAGGACAGGCTGAGAGAGTTGGGGTTGTTCAGCCTGGAGAAGAGAAGGCTCCGGGCAGACCTTAGAGCAGCCTGTCAGTACTTAAAGGGAGCTTATAAGAGAGATGGGTGCAAACATTTTAGCAGGGCCTGTAGCAATAGGACAAGGGGTAATGGGTTTAAACTAAAAGAGGGTAGATTCAGACTAGATACAAGGAAGAAATTTTTTATGATGAGGGTGGTGAAACACTGGCACAGGTTGCCTAGAGCGGTGGTAGATGCCCCATGCCTGGACACATTCAAGGTCAGGTTGGACGGGGCTCTGAGCAACCTGATCGAGTTGAAGTAGTCCCTCTTTTTGCAGAGGGGTTGGATTAAATACTTTTAAAGGTCCCTTCCAACCCAAACCATTCTATGATTCTATCATACGAGACAGTCAGTCCTCGGAGCCCAGACATCACGCTTCTTGTTAAAACCGCATTCTCTTGTGCCTGCTAGATGGTTGTGGTTGGGACAGGATCTCAGGGTGACAGAGATCTTTCTGACACTGCTTGTGCTCTCTGCAGCCCATGGACCTGCTCTCTGTGCAGGTCCTTGTGAGCCACACATGGCATGGCACAGCATGCAATCCGTTGGTATCGTGATTAAGTGCTGGCTGCTGCAAGTCGCGTATGGGCATGGCAGGAAATGCTCAGCCATGCACAAGTACCCCTCTGAAATCGCAGTGCCCACGGCAGCCCACTGTCACCACGCATCCCCTCAGTCGCCATGCAGGCTCCTCAGCACTCTGGTGTCACTGCTGCCAGCAGGCCGTGGCATGGGCACTGAGAGCACTGTGGAGAGGCCAGACCAGCACACCGTATCTCATGAAGGGAGTCCTGACCCCGATTGGGGCATCGCCCCACTGAGTCCTGAGGAACCTGAGCTGCAGCTGCAGGTTCCCTGCTGCAGCCTTGCATCGTGGCGGCCAGCTAGCACCATGCTGAGCTGCGCCGGCAGGACTGCCTGCACCCTGGCTGTCCCAGAGGGCCTGATGTCACCTTGCAACGCAGCCATGTGCACAGCCTGACCGCAATTCCTGGTGCATGCCAGCACCCAAACAGAGTGCCCAGAATACAGGATTTTTCTCTTAAAACATGTCCCTCCTTGAGTCCCATTTGTCTGTCTGTGAGACGCTGCCCTCTTCTCTCCCACGGCCAGAGGCTGCATGCTACAACCAGGTACAGGGTGCTGGAGCACCACAGTGAGGGAGGCCAAGGGGGGCTGGCACAGTACTGTTCTCCTGCCCTGTGCCAGCTGCCAAGCAGTGTTACACTGTCCTTCAGCTCTGCTGTGACAATGGGCCAGTGCACGGGCACCAGTCCATCACTGTCCTCAGCCATCCCCAGGCTTTATCTCCTCTCCAGGGAGAATCAGAGGTGATGTCCACTGGAGCTCCTACAGTGTCTTTGTAAGGGTTTGACCTAGACTAATAGCTGCAGTTGTGTGACTTTGGCTTGGAGCTTGATGAGCTTTGTGTAGCGGTATGGGGCTTGACACAGAGCAGTTCTTTTTAACACTGACCGTACTTCAGATGGTGTCTCCATAGTGGGAAGACTATTGCATGCTTTAATGTAAGCAGAAGCTGTCTGTCCTGAGCAAGGTGCAGGATTTATCACCCAGGGCAACTCACTGGGACTAATGAGAAGGCTCTCAGTTTGGAGAGGGCTCAGAAGAGCTCAGTGTGTTCTGTCTATTTGAGAATGGATGGCTGAGTAGGGGGATGGACTGAGTGCAAGACAACAAAAGAGAAGATGAGGGATAGATGTGCTGGTACATCACTCACCCCCTCTTCACCCACCCCATCATGCTGTTTCCCTGCTCCCAGGTGCCATCTCAGTTCAGGACTCCAGCAGCCTGGATTTCGAGGCCAGCCCCCGGCTGCGCCTTGTGATCCAGGCAGAGACAGCAGCTTCCTTCAGCTTTATGGCCATAAACCTTAACCTGCAAGATGTGAATGACAACTTGCCATGCTTCCAGCTGCAGAACTACGTGGCGTTCATCTGGGAGTCACAGGGCTATGACTCACCAGTCATCCAGGTATCACTAGGGGCATAAACAGGGGCATCTGACCCCCTCGCCTGCCTCTGCCGGGGTGAGGGGATCAGGGGCTGTGCCATGGGCCTGGGGCTGGCACCTACAGATAGATCTAGCCTTGGAGGGCTTTGGTTTGCAGGGCTCTACAACTGCACTGCTGAATCTCTCATGTGGCTTTGCAGGTCCTGGCAGATGATCTGGATCAGGGAGTGAATGGGCAGGTGACTTATGCCATCAACCAGTCCCTGCCAATGACAGGCTTGTACCACATCGATCCTCAGACTGGCACTATCACTACTGCTGCCATCCTGGACAGGGAGATCTGGTCCCAGACTCGGTGAGTGGAGCCAGACTAACTTGTGCCACGGATACGAGGGGGGCATAGCTGTGGAGCAGCATCCCCAAGGCCGCGGAGGATACTCTGCTACTTGGTGCCACCCAAAGCTGTCTCAGCCCTGTCTGTAAAATGTTTTTGCCAAACAGCAGGAACTTAGGCTTAGTGTTATCATGGGGAGCAAATGGTATTGAAGGTATGACAGATGGCCATGAGATGAGCCAGTGCTGTGTTCAGCCTGGTCTCTGCAAATCTCAGAAGATTGTGAGGGGGACAGTGGACTCTTTTCAGTGACTGCATCCATTCCTTTTCCTGCCTGCTTAATCCAGACCACATATGCTCAGTCCCTTCCCACTCCCATGCATTGCACCCTTCTGCCCTGCCACAGACACTCCAGGCACTATGCACTGCCCTGAACCCTCTTGCAAGTCCTCCTGCATTCAGCTGGTGTCCTCTGGTCCCCTCACCATGTGCACACACTCTAGACATCATCCAGCCAGTGCAGCCACACGTATATAAGATAATGGCAAACACTACATACAAGGAATTTAAGTCTTCCCCTACTCTTTTACACATGCATGGTTCGGATGCAAGGAACAACTTCTGCCACCCCACCCAGGCTGTGTTGTCTCCCCGTATGCATGCTCTAATGGCTAGATGTCTCTCCCGGCTCTTCCCAGGCATGGGGAGGCCTAAGGCTTTCATTCCATTCACATACACGTTACCATTCCACAAAGAGGCTCCATGCATTCCCCAACACCCAGATAAGCTCCAAATGCCTGTCTCCCTGTAGCCCCCAACATGCTCTGCCTGTATCATCTCCCACGCACATTCCAGACTCCTGCCCCTTGCACAGACCGAAAATGCTATGGGTGCATCTGCTACCTCCCCTTGCAAAAGCCTCCAACCATGCATGCATCTTTTCTGCTGTGTGCCCATGCCAGGGCTGTGCATGAATCCACTGCTCCAAACACTGGTGCTTATATGTTCCAGGTGCTGGACACGAACCTACTGCCCTCCAAACATGCACCTCAGTTGTGCATCCACCTGCTGCCCTGCCCCACTATACTCCTGATGTACACACGTCCACTGCCCCACACGTGCACTCCAGATGCTCTGCACATATCCATTGCCCCAGACACTCCAGATGCTGAGCACAGTTCCACTACCACGTGTATACACTCCAAGCCTATGCACACATGCAGTATCCCCCCCCGACATGTTCCAGATGTTGTGCATGCATGCATTGCTCCCTCACATATATGGCCACATGTCTGTGAACCTTGTGCTTGCCCACAGTTTGGTGGTAACGGCAATGGACAGAGGGACTCCGCCTCTTGTGGGCTCTGCCACGCTGACCGTTGTGGTGATGGACATCAATGACAATAGCCCCACCATCCCGTTTCCCTGGGAGGTGCGGGTCCCAGAGAGTAAGTGCAGCTCAGCCCCATGAGGTAATGCGTCACTGATGGCCAGAGCTGAGGCGCGATGGACACCAGTGGGTCAGGGAGAAGCCCCCAGAGAGGCCTGTCGGTTCCCTTGCGAAGGGCTGGCTTGTGCTGACCCACTGGCCGAGCTCCCCCTGAGCTCTTCAGCACTGCCCTGTCTGTGACGGCCTGGGGCTGGGGGTTGTACGGCCACTATCCTGCAGCTGTGTCCTGAGGGAACCAGCTGAATTCCCAACTCATCCCTGGCCCCTGCCTGCACTGGAGGGGCTCTGGCTGCACGCACCTGCCCTGCCTGCTCTCTGTCATCAGCCTCTGTGCCCTGTGTGTGTGCCAGACTTGACCTGGCTTGCCCAGCTCCCAAGACCTTCTCCCTCACCCCTAGCATCTCCCCCTTGTCCCCCGTGCTCAGGCTCTGGACTGAGCTGGTTTCCCACCACATAAGCCAGGTCTTCTCCAAGGAGATGGGGCTGCTTGCTCATGCCTCGCCTCTCCACAGACACGCTGCTGGGCACCCAGATAGCCCAGCTGACCGGGAACGATGTGGACTCAGGCCCTGCGCTCTCCTACTCGCTCATGCTGGATGGTGATGCCGTGGGCACGTTCAGTGTGCTGCGGTATGGGGGACGCATTGCCCTGACGGGGCCACTGGACTATGAACAGCGCAGCCACTACACCCTCACCCTGCGTGCCTCTGACACCCGCCATGAGACCGAGGCCAACCTCACCGTCGTCGTGGAGGACGTGAATGACAACGCACCGACTTTCAGCCAGGGTTTCTATCAGGTACTGTGCACACAGGTGTGCCAGGCAGTGTGGGCCGTCCTGCATGAGCCCCCTCAGCTGCTCCTGCCTGGCTCACCTGGCCTCACGAGGCACAGAGATCCCCCTGAGGATGGGTCTGAGCCCGTCCTGGCCCCTCTCTTCCTGGGCTCCCGTCCACATCCTGACACCCATCAGGCTGTCACTGTGGTGCGGACAGGAGGCTGAAACCAGGTGTGTAGCACTGAGATCAGCAACTGCGGGCCTGCGCAGCGGCGTGGAGACAGTACATGCTGGAATAGGTGGGAACAGAAGTGGTGGGAGATGGGTCACAACCTGGACAAGTGTTTCTGGCGAGACCTGGCCTGGGGCCCTGTAGGCAGATCGCTGGATGAAAGCTGACTCATGCAACGTGCTGCATCTCTGGAGCAGAGGTGCAAGAAGCCAGAAATGCTTGAAGGTTGTGAGAGCACAGACCAATGGAACTGTCTGTTTGTACATGCTGTTTGGCACACCAAAAAGACAAGAGCTGTTTCGATTTGTGTAAAATGCCTTCTGTGGAGAAAATATCAGCTATTAAAGAGTTCTTCAGAATAGCAGAGCAAAGTAGAGAAAAGGATCGGGAACTGGATGCTGAAGCTGGTTGGGAGCCACACTAACAAGGCTAGGTGCTGTGCGTGTGGGACAGGCCCCCTCAGTGTGCCAGCCATGGCCCTGATGTACAGGTGGGGAAGGCCCCGGCCAGAGATGAGGTGGGCCACCTTGTCTGTCGCTGCCCTGGCCAGCTCCAGACTTTGTCCCAGCCTTGCTGGCTGGCTCCCGGCAAGGGGGAACAGGTGCTTGCGTGGGGGACCTGGCACTGAATGGAGCTTCCTCCTCTTCCAGGTGACGTTGCCAGAGCACACGCCTGCAGGCAGCATCATTCTCACCGTGAGCGCAACCGACCCAGACTCAGGGAGCAACGGGGATGTCACCTTCCACCTGGCCGTGCCCAGCTCTGACATTGCCATTGACCCCAGCAACGGTGCGTGGGGCTGGCTGCTGTGTGGGGCCCATCTTGTGGGTTGCTCTGATAGTGCCGGCAGAGGGAGATGCCCCCATGCTGGCCCAGGCTCAGTCCCTCACCAGGTTGCTGTCTGG
>NW_009592735.1:35456-35806 GCF_000690535.1 Cariama cristata
TCCCCGCGTCTCCCGTCCGCTCATCCTGGGCCACAGTGCAGCTCCAGCTGCTGGATGTGAATGACCACAGCCCCAGCTTCCAGGTGCCACGCTACAATGCCAGTGTCCCCGAGGACCTGCGCCCAGGAACCACGGTGCTGACGCTAGAGGCAGGGGATGGTGACCTCTCCCGGGAGAACGCTGGCTTCGACTACACCATCGTCAGTGGCAATGGCGGCAACGCCTTCCAGGTGGAGAGCCGGGTGGCCTGGGCAGGGGGGCATCTCCGCACGCAGGGTGCTTTGGTGCTTGTGGAGCCCTTGGACTTTGAGGCCATCCCAGTCTACAAACTCACTGTGGCAGGCTCCGAC
>NW_009592735.1:35837-36735 GCF_000690535.1 Cariama cristata
GGCCTGCCGCAGCGCAGTGCCACAGTGCCTGTGCTCATCACTGTGTGGGATGTCAATGACAACCCACCCGTGTTCGCCCGAGCCGAGTACCGCACAGCAGTGAGCGAGAGCGCACCACCCGGCACGGAGCTGCTGCGTGTGGTGGCCCATGATGCTGACTCGGGACCCCGTGGCCACGTTCACTACACCATCAGCTCAGGTGACCAGCAGGGGCTCTTCCAGCTTCACGAGAGCACGGGGGCCCTGTGCCTGGCACGGCCCCTGGACCGGGAGGCCCAGGCGCTGCATACACTTGTGGTGCAGGCCACGGATGTGCCAGGCAGGCACTTTGCACTGGTACCTGTAGCCATTGAGGTGAAGGATGTCAACGATAACAAGCCATACTTCCCAGTGGAGGTGCTGAGTGCCAGCATGCGGGAGAACCTGCCTCCTGGCACACTGGTCACCACGCTGCGTGCTGTCGATGCAGACACTGGTGTCTTTGGGGAATTGCGGTACGCAGTGCTGGAGCAGCCAGTGGGGGAGCCCACCATGGCAGAGGGCCGGGATGCCTTCGCCGTCAACAGCAGCTCTGGGGAGCTGCGCTCCCGACTTACCTTTGACTACGAACGAGCCAAAGCCTTCCAGCTCCTAGTCAGGGCCACTGATGCTGGCAACGCCTCTGCCACAGTGACCGTGCGGGTGCTGGTGACAGGGGAGGACGAATATGATCCCATCTTCCTGAGCCCCTCCTTCAACTTCGAGGTCCCTGAGGGTGCCCGCAAAGGGCAGAGCATCGGGCGGGTGCTGGCAACAGATGAGGATGAGGGGGCTGACGGCGTCGTACTGTACTCCCTGGCAAAGCCCTCACCATACTTTGCCATCAACCAAACCACAGGCACCATCTACCTGCGTGTGG
>NW_009592736.1:0-6413 GCF_000690535.1 Cariama cristata
ATTCTATGATTCTATGATTCTATGAATTAGCCGGGCTGAAAGGCCTCTACATCAATTACCAGGTTCACTTTTTTTCCTGTAACATTGCTTTAGGTAACAAGATAACACTGTTTGAAAGGATACTATTTGAAATGACCTGGTTTGTATGGAATTGACACGTACTGTAAGCAGTCTACTGAATCAAACCATTGTTTATGCTAAGCAGTAAATACTTCATTACTGAAAGATGAGAAATACTTCTGTCTGTGTTGGAAAGGTGTTTCGAAAAGAAGCTCAAGTATGAATGTAAAGTACACAGGTAATTTACTAAGTCCTCACATGAGAATTTTTTCCTGCTTTGATTTTTTTTCCCTGTCTCCTTCAAAGTGGGCATGCACAAATAATCTTTGTACAGAATAAAAACATTTTCTTAGTTGAGGTTAGTGAATTAGTTAATCTGAAAATGCAATATGGAAATATCTTAATGTTGCAGTTAAACTATAAATCAGTATAATTTAATTGTAGTCTGATGTTTGATGAAACTGCTGAAAAATTAACACGTTGCAGGTGAAACTGGTGAATACTGGCTGTGGTTATCATTACTTTATGCTTCCACTGCAAGGATCTGTTCTCAGTCACTTGAATGCCAAATGCTTAACTTTGTGGGACCAGTTTTCCCTGGCTGACCAGGTCACTGGGGATGCAGCTGCAGGGTGGCAGTGCCCAGCTGGTTGGCTGAAGGCAGCTAAAACTGGAGAGAATTCAATGGCAAAAGAGGGAAAAAAAAATTTGGTGGCAAGAATAAATGGGAGCAAACAGGAGGGGCACAAGCTCGTAACTTTGAAAGAGAAGGTCTGCGATATGTTTCCATCCAGGTCACGTAGCTGAAAGTGAGAGTCTTGTCTTCTGATGCGAGTGAAGTGTTCCTCCCTGTTTCTTAGTGGCTAGTCTTGTGTTAGAAGATTACAGCCAATGTTTGATGCATGTGATGATCTCAAATTATGCAGTTGGGTTGTAAGAAAGTCAAAATCTTAGATGGTTCATGGAGCTTGGATGTGGTTCTCTTATTTCTTGTCTATTTTTTACATGGGTTTGCTTTATATTGCAAGAACATAAAGCTGGTCAGGGTGTGCCAGGTTTAAGAATAGGTAAGCAAGGTGTTTATTTTAGTGGATGTTTCTCAAAAAATTTATTTTAATCTTGGTAATTTATTTACTAGGAGAAAATGGACCATACTGTGGACTAACTACAAGGATATGAAGGTAAGTTAATGTTGGTGAAGGGCTCGGTACAAGAGTACCAGAGGCACACTTACGAGGAGGAGAGTAGTTCTGTATATTGTGCACAGTGTGGATGGTGTGTTAAATAGGTAAAAAGAAAATACTGAGTAAGGCAGGTGTCCTCCAGGTGAATGGTGTATGCTTATGCAATTAAAGGCTGACAAGTAACTCATGCCTGCAAGGGCTTGAAGGTTCCACAGGCTTGTGCTTCCTGGCCTTCAGTCAGGTTCTGTATTTCTCATCTTGCCAGTGCTTGACCTTAATTTTCTTTGAATAGCTTTCTCTTGCTGCTTAACTGTCCTGGTTTGGCTAAAACAGGACTGTTTCTCCTTTCAGGAGTTTTTCTTGCAGTTAAGTTTCTTCTAAGAAAGTGCACTTTCTGAAAGTACAGCTACATGTTTTTTCAGACACTGTCTGTGTTTCAGGCCTGATAACGCTCGATGTTCATAGGTGCTACTGAAGTATCAGTAGGATTGGTATGCAGAATGGCCCATGTTTATACTTATCCCCATGAGAACCAAGGCCACTGCTGGCCCCCCTTTGCTAAGCGAGTGAAAAGTCGTAAAAGGGTCGCACCTGAGGAAGAGTGCAGATGGGACAGGTGACCAAAAACTGACCAACGAGGTATTCCATCCCATCCACGTCATCCTCAGTATAAAGCTAACGGATCACGAGAGTCGGTCTCTCTCCCTTCACGGCCGGCATCTCTGTGGAACCCTGCTGACTCTCCTGCGTCCGACCCCGATCCGTGCATTCCTGAATCCGGTTCCTGTCAGCTGCGCAGTCTGGTCTGGGACGTCCGGGTGCCCGCCCTGCTGCGGCAGTGGTGCAAGCCCTTGCCGAATCCGGCCTCAGAATACCCTGGCCATCATTGGGAAACACAGTATCAGTTTTGTATACTTTTCCTCTTATTTCCATTATTGGTAGTGTTAGTATTAATAATGGAAAATAGTATAATGATATTATTGTTTTATTAAAGCAGTTATAATTTCCAGCCCACAAGTCTCTCTCCCTTTTCTCCATCCTTTTCCTTCCCAGGGGGAGGGAGGAGTTAACAGGGAGCATCTTCTGCCTGTTTTAAGCGCCAGCCCAGCCTTAAATGGTGACAGATTTGGTGGGTACCTCATGTGGGGCTTGAGGTGCTCAACCGGGAAGGCAGTGGACTCTCAGCTTAAGGAGTCTGAGTTCAAATCCCAGCTGTGGTGGGAAGCGGCTCAGGTAACCCCACAGAGAGGTGATGGGGTTTTTCCCTTTGGAAGCCCTGAGGGTTTGGAAATTAAAACAGCTGCCATAATGTCGATTTTCGTGTCATTGGCCATAACAGTAGCTCAGGTTGATTTAAATCTGTGAGCTATACGGAATGTTAGGAATGCTGTCCGGAATGCTAGGAATGCTATCTTATGGTCCATACACATTGTTTGTTGGGGTCTATGTACTCGTCTTCAGTTCTAGGCGCTGGGTGAAAGGCATAGCTTTGCTAGGTCGTTCAGGCCTGGTCTATGCTATGATAAACTGGGTCTTTATCGCCCCGATCTGTTATCTCTGTGGAATGACGACAGGCCGCTGAGATCGCGACCCGATAGTAGCGGCCTCATCGGGGTATTCCGGGCGCCCCCTGATGGATATAATTAGTAATTACATTTTCAATCTCACCTGGGGAAATTATACTTTCCCTTTGGCTGCCAGTCTGACTGCACTAAATTTTGAGAATTTTGGATATCTTTGGGACTATCACCTTGACACGAATCTATTACTAGTTGCTCTGAATGTTTTTGAATCGTGGTGTATTACTCAGCTGCAGCGCGGTGAAGCCATCCCAACTCCTGCCGTGTGTTGGATGTTGAACCGCCCCATCGCCCACCACAGCCACTGCCACTCCGGTGACAGCCGCTGCGGCTGCGCCACCCCTGGGGGCCACGACCGCAGCCCCCTGCAAAAAAACAGCCACTCCAGCACCAGCCATCGCAGCTGCTCCAACTCCAGCCCCAGCAACAGACACTGCAACTACTCCAACCTCAGCATTAGGCACGTACGGCTGTTCCAACCCCAGTGACAGTCAGCTGGCTGCTCAGTTTGCTGACTACTTTACAGACTGCTCAGATCCCAGCAATGGGTGATGCAGCTGAATTGGATGACCAGCCTGTGCCAGTATCAGTCGCCCTTATACAGAAGAGGAAATACACAAAGAAATCAACTCATCTAGCGAAGGAGGAGGGTGAAGGAGCTGGGCCATCACAAGAACAGGGGAAAGAGCCAGAGCCAGAACCAGAGGTAGTCACCCAATCTCTAGCCCTGAAGGAACTGTGAGATTTACAAAAAGACCATAGCCATCAATCAGGTGATCACATTATCACCTGGTTGCTCTGATGCTGGGATAATGGAGCTGGCAGCTTGGAACTAGAGGGTAAAGAAGCCAAGCACCTCTGGTCCCTTTCTAGGGATCCAGGCATTGACAAAGCGATTGAGAAAAAGGCACAGGCCCTCAGATTTGGAAACTACTTCTGTCAGTTGTGAGGGAAAGATATCCCTACAAGTCAGATATTGTTTATCAGCCAAAAAAGTGGACCACCATGTTTATCCACTACCTGAGGGAGCTAGCCACGTGGGAGATTATTTATTTCAACCTGAACAATCCACAGTCACCCACAGATCCAAATCAAGTCCGTTGCTCATGACCCACATGGCAGAACATGGCACAGGACGCTCCATCAATGTATACCCACACATTGGCAATGGTGGACTGGAAAGATGAAGAGGACCCAACAATAGATGATGTAGCTGGTCAGCTACGGCACTGTGAGGGAACTCTTCCTTGTCTCCTTCAGGCCTGCGTCATGGCTGTGGGAAAACTGACTGACAAATCTGAGAAATCTGACAACTCATTCAAAGAATTGTGTGACAAGGTGTCCAAGATGGAGAACATACTCCACTCTCCACCTGCATGGGCCTGTACTGCAGCCATTAAGAGAAAACGCCTTCCTACAAGACAGAGCCAAGAGAAATGGTACATGACATGAGGTGCCTTGTGGTTCTCCCAGTGTGACCATGGAAAGGACATGAGGAAATGGGATGGAAAACCCAGTGCTGACCTAGAGGCATGATTACGTGAGTTGGAAGGTAAAACACATGCAAAAGTGGGCTTCTCCAGGAACGACAGGAGAAGTGTTGCTCCTGTCTCCAATAGGCAACTCTCCAGTCAGGGGATTTTGGGTTCTAACCTCTCCCTACCTGACATGAGGAGACAGAAGTAGAGGGGCCCTGCCTCCAGACAGCTGGAGAAGAGGAACAACTGAGTTTTTTGGACTGTGTGGATTCAATGGCCTGATACATCAGAACCAAGAAAATATAAAGCCCTGGTAGACACTGGCGCACAGTGCACTCTAATGCCATCGAATCTTAGAGGGACTGAATCCATCAGTATTTCTGGGGTGATGAGGGGATCTCAAGAGTTATCTATGGTGAAGGCTGAAGTAAGCCTAACTGGGAATGACTGGCAAAAGCACAGCATTGTCACTGGCCCAGAGGCTCCATGCATTCTGGGTATAGACTATTTAAAAAGAGGGTATTTCAAAGACCCAAAAGGGTATCGGTGGGCCTTTGGTATAGCAGCTGTAGAGACTGATGATATTAAACAGATGTCTACCTTTCCTGGCCTCTCAGAGAACGCTTCTGTTGTGGGGCTGCTAAGGGTTGAAGAACAGCAGGTGCCAGTTCCTACCAAAATGGTGCACCAAGGACAATATCGCACCAACGGAGATTCCCTGATCCCCATTCTTAAACTGATGTGACAACTACAAAACCAGGGAGTGATCAGTAAGACTCGCTCAGCCTTTAACAGTCTTATATGGCCAGTGCAAAAGTCTAATGGAGAATGGAGACCGACAGTGGACTATCGTGACCTCAATGAAGTCACACCACCTCTGAGTATGCTGCCATGCCAGATGTTAGAACTCCACTACGAACTGGAGTTGAAGGCAGCCAAGTGGTACGCCACCATTGACATTGCTAATGCGTTTTTCTCTATTCCTGTGGCACTAGAGTGCAGGCCACGGTTTGCTTCCACTTGGAGGGGCGTCCAGTACACCTGGAACCGACTGCCCCAGGGGTGGAAACACAGCCCGACCATCTGCCACGGACTGATCCAGACTGCACTGGAAAAGGGTGGAGCCCCTGAACACCTGCAGTACATCGATGACATCATTGTGTGGGGCAATACAGCAGCAGAAGTTTTTAAGAAAGGAGAGGAAATAATCCAAATTCTCCTGAAAGCTGGCTTTGCCATCAAAAGAGATGAAGTCAAGGGATCTGCATGAGAGGTCCAGTTTTTAGGAATTAAATGGCAAGATGGGCATTGTCAGATCCCAACAGAGGTGATTAACAAAATAGCAGCTATGTCCCCACCACCTAACAAAAAGGAAACATAAGCCTTCTTAGGCGTTGTGGGTTTCTGGAGAATGCATATTCCAGATTACAGCCAGATTGTACGCCCCCTCTATCAAGTGACTCGAAAGAGGAATGATTTTCAGTGGGGCCCTGAACAGCGGCAGGCCTTTGAACAAATTAGACAAGAGATTGTGCATGCAGTAGCCCTTGGACCAGTCAGGACAGGACCAGATATTAAAAATGTGCTTTACACTGCAGTTAGAGACCATGGCCCTACCTGGAGTCTCTGGCAGAAGGCACCAGGGGAGGCTCGAGGTTGAACCCTTGGGTTTTGGAGTTGAGGGTATAAAGGCTCTGAGGCCAATTACACTCCAACTGAGAAGGAAGTGTTAGCAGCCTACGAAGGAGTTCGAGCTGCTTCAGAGGTAGCGGGTACTGAAGCACAGCTCCTCCTGGCACCTCGACTCCCAGTACTGGGCTGGATGTTCAAGGGTAAGGTTCCTTCCACTCACCATGCAACTGATGCTACATGGAGTAAGTGGGTTGCATTAATCACACAGCAGGCTCAAATAGGAAATCCTGATTTCCCAGGAATCTTAGAAGTGATCACAGACTGGCCAGAGGGTAAAGACTTTGGCATGTCATCAGAAGAGGAGGTGACACGGGCCGAAGAGACCCCACTGTATAGTGCATTACCAGAGAGTGAAGAGCAGTATGTCCCGTTCACTGGTGGATCCTGCCTTCTAGTAGGGAAACATCGGAGGTGGAAAG
>NW_009592736.1:6452-10426 GCF_000690535.1 Cariama cristata
ACACGACAAGTCACAGAAGCTACTGAAGGACAAGGTGAATCGAGTCAGTTTGCAGAGGTAAAAGCCATCCAGCTGGCCTTAGACATTGCTGAAAGGGAAAAATGGCCAGTACTTTATCTGTATACTGACTCATGGATGGTGGCAAATGCCTTGTGGGGGTGGTTAAAGCAGTGGAAGCAGAGTAACTGGCAGCACAGAGGTAAACCAATTTGAGCAGCAGCATTGTGGCAAGATATTGCTACCTGGCTAGAAAATATGGCTGTAAAAGTATGTCACATAGATGTTCATGTACCTAGAAGTCGAACCACTGAGGAACATCAAAACAATGAGAAGGTAGATCAGGCTGCTAAGATTAGAGTGGCTTAGGTGGACCTAGACTGGGAGCATAAAGGTGAACTTTTTCTAGCTCGGTGGGCCCGTGATGCCTCAGGCCATCAAGGAAGAGATGCAACATACAGATGGGCTCGTGATCGAGGGGTGGATTTAACCATGGACACTATTGCACAGGTTATCCATGAATGTGAAACATGTGCTGCAATTAAGCAAGCCAAGCAGTTAAAGCCTCTGTGGTATAAAAGTTGATGGCTGAAATATAAGTATGGGGAGGCTTGGCAAATTGACTGTATCACACTCCTGCAAACTCACCAAAGTAAACAATATGTGTTTACAATGGTGGAAGCAACCATCGGACGGCTGGAAACATATCCTGTGCCTCATGCCACTGCCCAGAACACTATCCTGGGCCTTAAGAAGCAAGTCTTGTGGCGGTACGGCACCCCTGACAGAATCGAAGCAGACAATGGGACTAATTTCTGAAATAACCTAATAGACATTAGGGCCAGAGAGCGTGGTATTGAATGGGTGTATCACATCGCCTATCATACACCAGCCTCAGGGAAAACTGAGTGATACAATGGCTTGTTAAAGACCACATTAAAAGTGATGAGTGGTGAAACTTTTAAAAATTGGGATAAACCTGTGGCACAAACCACTTGGATAGTTAATACCAGGGGATTTATCAATTGAGCTAGTCCTGCTCAGTCAGACATTTTACCTACGGTAGAAGGAAAGTCCCTGTGGTGCATGAAAGGATCATGCTGGGGAAAGCTGTCTGGGTTTTTCCTGCTTCGGACAAAGGCAAACCCATTCATGGGATTACTTTCGCTCAGGGGCCTGGATGTACTTGGTGGCTGATGCTGAAGAATGGTGAAGTTCTATGTGTACCACAAGGAGATTTGACTCTAGATGAGAGTACTAAATTTTGAATTCTATGATGTTAATTGCTACATGATGCTAACAGTGTTCAGTAAGTGTCTTTCAGGCTAAAACTATGATACTGAAATCTGAGGTAGTTTCATCAGTGGTGTCCAGTATCTTCCCAGAAGATGACACCTTTAATCTGCAGCCTGTGGGCACTAACCACGCCAAATCTCATACCATCTCTCCTGCCCTGAGAGACTGCTATGACAGATGGAAACCCACAATCATGAACTAAATGTACTCAATGAACCTTTTTGCATAGAAAGATAAATCATAAGCTAGTATCTGTATATATGTATATATGTATATTTAGGGATAGAAAAAGTGTAGTGACCTGAGCATGACGTAAATGGTATGGAGTAAGGGTGGAATGTCCTGGTTTGACTAAAACAAGACTGTTTTTCCTTTCAAGAGTTTTTCTTGCAGCTAAGTTTCTTCTAAGAAACTGCACTTTCTGAAAGTACAGCTATGTGTTTTTTCAGACACTGTCTGCATTTCAGACTTGATAATGCTCGATATTTATAGCTGCTACTGAAGTATCAGTAGGATTGGTATGCAGAATGGCTCATGTTTATACTTATCCCCATGAGAACCAAGGCCACTGCTGGCCTTCTTTTGTTAAGTGAGTGAAAAGTCATGGAAGGGTCACACCTGGGGAAGAGTGCAGATGGGATACATAACCAAAAACTGACCAACGAGGTATTCCATCCCATCCACATCATTCTCAGTATAAAGCTAAGGGATCACGAGAGTCGGTCTCTCTCCCTTCACGGCCGGCATCTCTGTGGGACCCTGCTGACTCTCCTGCGTCCGACCCCGATCTGTGCATTCCTGAATCCGGTTCGTGGAGTCTTGTCCGGGATGTCCAGATGCCCACCCTGCTGCGGCAGCAGAACGAGCCCTTGCAGGCTGCGGCCTGCAATCCCCTGACCGTCTTCGGGAAACTCAGTATCGGTTCTATATACTTTTCCTCTTATTTCCATTATTGGTAGTGTTAGTATTAATATCATTATACTATTTTCCATTATTATTATTTTATTAAAGTATTTTTAATTTCCAGTTCGTAAGTCTCTCTTCCTTTTCTCCATCCTTTCCTCTCCCGAGGGGAGGTAGGGGTTAACAGAGAGCATCTGCTTCTCATGTTAAGATGGCCCAGCCTTAAATGGTGACATTAACAAAGATGGTTGTGATGTTCTGTTTCCTGTTGTATGAAGGGGAAAATTAAGATTGAAAAAGGGATTAGAAAAAAGCTGGAGCTTCTGTAAAATCCTTAAGGGATTTTAGGAGCAGACACCATGCTGTGGGTGAGGATGAGGGTGTAGTCCAGGTAACCCAGGGTGTAGAAGTGCCCTTACCTAAAGGGTGCATCGTTGTCAGAGTAGGGCAGGAGTGGGGAAAGTCCAGAGCTCTCCAAGGCGGTGAGACTGGTACTTGTCTGAAATGAAGTCAAAAGAATTATGCGCAGCCTGGCTTAACTCACCTATTGGTCAAAACTGGGCAGCTACAATGTAGGCAAACCTGCATTTTTCTTCAGCCTTTTTTTTTTGTCTGGCTGCTATTTAGACTTCTGAAAGGCAAATGGCCTCACCTCTGAATTTTTGGCAGATTTTGTGGCACAGAAACAGTGAGTCAGTAGCAAAAGGACAGGCCCAGAGGCTGCCTCGTTTGGGCTGAGGGAGCAGGACGTAGGCCAAGACACCTTCAATGAGTAGGACTTCACTCACGGGCTTCTTCCCCTGGATGCCCAATAGCGGGTAGCAGTTACAGCTAGAGCTGGCTTTCAGGGAGTGCGAGATAAGGCTGGAGCAGAAACTGCTCAAATCAAGAGTGGAAAACAATTTCTAAAGAAATAGTAAGAACAAAAGGTGAAGAGGACTGTGCAGAGGCATGGCTTGTGGGGCTGGGTAGTGGCAGAGCTCAGTGTTTAGCAGAAACACCTGATTACAATGAAGGATGGGCAGCTTGGCTCTGCTGAATACAAGGGCATCAGCAGTGCTGCAGCTGTGGATCAGGAGCTGCTTGTTACCTCCCAGGTGGGCCTGAGCTGCCTGGGGCCGCTGGGGGAGCAAAGTGGCCTCTGGGGGAGAGCTGTGAGGGTGGCCAGTGAGGTCTTGGTGCTGCACTGGCTGCAGGAGCAATGGGTGCCACGTGGGTGGGGGCTTCAGCAGGGTTTGGGGGGCTCAGAAATGTGCCTGGGGGAGGGGAAGCTGCAAGTAGGAGGAGGAGGACTGATGGAAAGTGGTGGCTTACAGCTCCAGGCTGAGCTGGAGGGATTCATAGCACAGCCAGTACCTAGTGTGGGCAGCAAAGACCTGCAAGCTGGTAAGTTGGTGTCTGAGTGCTTTAAAGGTTTTTAAATCCTGTCAAAGAGTAAACGTGGAGGCAAGTGGAGGAAATGTGAGTGAGTTGTGGCTGAGCACTGAGTTGCTGGGTAGTGTCTGGAGGAGGTGTGTGGTTGAAGGATGCATGGGAGCTGAGCAGAGGATCCCAGTTCTGGTACGGTTTTACTGTTAATTGTTTAAGAAAAAATGATAAAAACCCATCTCTGCTGTGTGAGGTAACTATGTTAGGATCTGCCAAACCAGGATGGGCAGATTTTATTAGTACGCAGAAGGCCTCAGCAAAAAAGGAACCTTTTTGATTACCTTTGAAACGGTGGCAATCTTGGCAGAGTTGCAGGATAAAATAGAATCATAAAATCATTATGGTTGGAA